>NW_028277086.1:30090000-30170000 GCF_059951505.1 Python bivittatus
TCTCAGATTCTTTGTTCTGTTGCTCTGTCTGCTGTCCTGACAAAGAGGATGTAGAAGGTGGAGGAGGTGGAGGAGGTGGAGGAGGTGGAGGTGGTGGTGGAGTCTGCAGCAAAGATTTGGAAGGGACACTGCTGAGAGAGAGGGCAGGAGATGAAGTAGCTGAAGTAGGAAACCCAAGCATGCCTGCATTGGGAGGTGTTAAAGCTGGAAATATAATAGAAACATGGTTATTATAAGTGCCTACAATCTTACTGCCAATTAGATTCTGCCAGTAAATAAATTCTGCCAGTAAATAAATTCTGATATTGCCACAATAGCAGTATCTATCAGAATTTAAATAAATTCTGCCAGTAAATAAATTCTGATATTGCCACAATAGCAGTATCTATCAGAATTTAAATAAATTCTGCCAGTAAATAAATTCTGATATTGCCAGAATAGCAATATCTATCAGAATTTAAAATAATGGCATTCATTATTTGGTGCAATTGCACCTTGGGTAAATGAAGCAGTGTGATCTGACAAATCTCATTTCACCCATAAATTGTTACCAATATTTTTGGTAATATACAAATATTTTATATGCCTATTGTAAGAGGTCCTGATATAATGTATAAGGACCCCTTCAGACATACTTGACATTTGCTGCATAAGTGCTCAACTTTATCTATTATCACCGTCATCATCTTACAAAACAACATCATACTTGTTAACTGTGAACAAACATGACAAATGTTTGGCGCCTACCTGTGTATACATATACAATCAATGATTCTATAGTTTTAATTTTAGACTTAAAGCATACAGTATACAATGTTGCAGCTATCAATCTATTAATTTGAGTTGACAAATCAACTGTTTTAATTGATTGAACAAAATAAATTTGCATATATCAAAGGTTTAGACACTTAAAATGCTTCCTTAATTAAATTTTTTTGCCACTGATTGATCAACTGAAGTTTTAATTATTAAACAATAACTATATGTCCTAAAGACACTATTTATTTCATATAGTAACAGATATTAGCCTGACACTATTGAAATAATACTCTTAACTGGGGTTTGCAATATATCTGAATTTTGTTCTCATTTTAACTAATTCTGCCTCTGGGATAAGTTTTTTTTTTTCACCTGAGAAATAAGTAATTATGTAACTTTTTTTGCAGAGTGGGCAGGTACATTCCAGTCAGTTTTGACTTGGGTCCCTGAAGTTTTGTTGGCAAGATTTTCAGAAGTGGTTTTTCCTTGCCCGCTTCCTAGGCCTGAGAGAGATGACTGGCCGAAGGTCATCCTGCTGGCTTCATGCCTAAGGCAGGGCTAGAACTCACGGTCTCCCAGTTTCTAGCCTTAACCACTGCAGCAGATTGGTTCTCTATACAAGTGATTACATATCTAATAATATATAGGCTAATAATATTAGATTCGCCTAATTAAAATGGGCAACATAAACAAAACAATAGATAAGTATCAAAAATAGCAGTGATCAAACTGGTCTTTTTTATTGTGATACAGTACATGTGAGAATTTTCTTTTGAGTACTCTCTACTGTTGCAGCAACTGTAGAAAGTCTTCCACTTTCTTTAAAATAAAATTAGAATGTTCCACTATCAAAGCTATGTGGTCTTCACTGTATTCCTGCAGTGGAAGCTCATTGTGAGCAATTTAGTATAATCTTACCCATGGCTTCTCAGAAGTAAGTCCTATTTAATTTATTGGTGTAAGTTGTTTCTGAGAAGGATTGCAGCATAAAGCCATCATCTTCTGAACACAAATTTGGAAATAAGCCTGATTTTTATATATAGTGGCTACAAAAGCAATAATTGTCTTTACTGACTTGGGACACAGTTTGCTATATAATAAAGAAATACTTTGTATTGGGTTTGTCTATATACTTAGTGAAAATAAGCATGAGGAATTTCTTGTTACACTTAAAATGCTAGTTTTAGACAACTTTGTCTATACAGTATTCTATTTTTATTGGCTACTGAAAAAGCAGTGGTTATGATCTTTGTAACTGGCCAGAAAAGTGTGGAAAATAAATTTTAAGAGGCTGCTGCAGAGAAAAATAAGGTAATACATAGAAATTAGGGCTTAAAGCATCTTCTAAGATCAGTGTATGTGTGACACTATAAGATTAAGAACCCTGGACCCTACAGGATGGACGAGTTATTAATGGCATGAATGGTGCTGTCATCATCAATATCCAGGTATTTAACACTTCTTAGGAAAAAGTAATTAGAACTCAGAGAAAGAAGCTATCAGATTTAACAAGGCAATTTTTTAATGTTTGTTACAGAATCATTACTTTTATTTCATTGGAAGCTAAAATATATAGTTATTAAACAGTCTTTAGTTGGCATCTGTTAAAAATCTGCAGTTGGCATAATAAATATGTAATAGAAAAATACTTTTAAGACTTCATTAAACTTTAAATTATTTTAATGAAAATTTAATTATATTAAAATATTTTTTAATAAAAATGCATATAGTTATTTCTGGTAATAAGAAGCTATAACTACTGGGATTATTATTTATTAAATTTATATGCCGCCCATCTGCCCCAGAGATAATGTATTATTTTAAATAATAAATATATAATATCCTTTTTTTGGCTTTCTCATAATGTACACAAGCATCTAGCTTGCCCGTATGTCAAATGAAGATTTTTTTAAAAAATTGGATGGTCAACAATGGTTCAATAGACAAAGTAGACATTAATCAAAAGTTGAGGTCTAACTATAAGTGCAAAGCAGTTAATCAAGAAATGTTAACAGTGAAGATCATCATATTTCAAATACTGTAAAATTAGTTAGAAAAGTTTATTACAGATATAAACATTAGCAATTTTCTGTCTAAATAATGTAAGTAATATATATATATGACCATAATGACTGGATTTGTTTCATTTGTTCTTTCATTGGGCAAGTTGACTTCTCCAATCATTATGCCAACTATGTTATTTTCCTTGATACATCATGTTTAAACAAATTTTAAAGACTTTCAGATTGTGGCAATTAATGATGTAGACATATATCAATTAGAAGACAAATTAAAGCTACGAGGATAGCTCATTACCAGTGAGTAAATCCAAATGAAATGATTGGTGTTTAAGCTTGAGATGACATGACTGAAATTGCTCGGTAAATTTTCCAAATCATTCATACACACACACACACACACACACACACACACACAAACATACAGTACATACATACATATACAGGCACACATACATACATACCAATACATAAGAATGGCTTTTTGAGTAGTTTTGTGACAGATCAAGGGCTAATAACTGAATGGGGGCATAAGGGTAGAATCTACTTAGCTGTATTTGTTAAGTAGAATAATGGTCACCCGAAAAACAACTGAGCAATGCTAACAAAAATACGTATTTTAATTATGCAGATCTTTATGCAAATAATTAATTGCAAACATGCTCAAAGATAATTTGATAAATTCTCTGCCAATTTGGTCATAACATTAAAGAGAGTGAAGAAGATATGGATGCACATGTACATTCAGAGGTATTATGTATCATATTTTAAATGAATCCTAGGATAATTTTTGGAAGCAGGTGGCAGGACTGTTAGCAGATTTTGAAATATTTTAAAAGGTGAAAGAACTAAACTAGAGGATCATAACCAGGATCAGGGCAGAAAGTGGACTGAAAGAAAGAAGATTCTGATTAAACTTCTCTCTTTGCATCAAACACAGATGGGAACTGCTGCCCACACAGCAAAACAAGATGTTAAAGTGGGTTAATAAGATATGAAGCATATCAGCAATGAGCATATATTAAAGAACTGTGGAGGAGGAGTGCTTTTCACTAATGAAAGTTTAATATAATCTACTCTTTTCCTTTCACTTCCACTATTCCATTAAGAGCCATTAGGAACATATATTTTCTGGGTAATAAAGATAGGATAGAGGGTTTATTTAGCATATGGAAGAATGAAATGTATCAAGATATATATTTGCTTAGCATTTATACAAAGAGATTAGCCACATCAGTTGAAAGTGCTCTGCCTCAGTCTTAACTGATATTTTATAGATTATGTTACTACATTAATTATTTGAAGATCTGCTAACTCAAAGGACTGATCCATATGTCCAGTATCTAGAAATAACCTGCAAGTAATCAGGCTTAGTCTGCACATAGATCCTCAATATTTATGTCAGCTATTGATACACAAATTAGCTGATCCAATGACAGTAGGGAAGTGTTGCCTTGAACTTCAACGTTTAACAGTTTGTGCACTTCGGTCCCATTTCTAACAATCGAAACCTGTGTTATGCATACTGTTGCAACCTCATAGGCACAGAAATGGAGAACAGAAATCTCTGATAGAGCCTGACATTCTTTTAATGGTCATCTCTTGATCACAGATCAGTGCTCTGAACAGTTTTAAAGTGAAGTCTTAGCTAACAATGCCAGACGTCAGAGGAGGAAAGTGTAGAGAAAGTTTCTATTCCTTCCTAACAGAATGAAGGCTGTTAGATATTTTACCTAAATGGTCCTTAAATCTACTTTGAAAGAGCAACAGTACTCCCCAAATTTATTTATTTATTTATTAAATATATATATATATGTATTAATGTATAAATATATATACATGACTATAATAAGCATGTATGTATGTATGTATGTATGTATGTATGTATGTATGTATAGGCTTATTATAGTCTTATACAACTCTTTGCTGGACTGTAGATTGTTATTACCAGTTCCAGGCCTCAATACAATCTTCTGTAAGTAGAAAATGGCTTAACCGTAAGTTATTACTGTACTAGGATTGAGAACTGGAAGAAGTAATAGCAATAATAACAGCTCAGTCTGGAAGTGAAGCTTATCTTCAGTAAATACTCTGCAAAGAAAAGAGTTCTGAAAAATCCAGAGAACTGTCTTTCCAGCATTTATTCCAAATCGGTGTTATGATTTTTATTCTTCTTCCAAAATCTGAATACTTGTTCTCAGGAACTTAATGTGTAAGGTTTGGAGACTGAATATAACACTAGAAATTAAAGTCCATGCCATGAGGGCTTTATCTGTCAGCTCAGATGTTTCTGAAGGATGGGATTTGGCTTTGCAATATGGTCCTACAATGGGTTCTTCTTACTGAGGAGAACACACTTCCATGTGTAGACTGGACTTCTCTCTCTCTCTCTCTTTTTTTAATCTATCACTCACCAACTAAAGAAAAGGATTGTAATTATTCTGATAAAATATATTTTAGTTTTCTTTTAAGTTTAAAATCTTATATATACCACTTAGCATCTTTAATATGCAGTTTTCTTTATGTGTTACTTGTGTGCACATAACAAAAGATGCACTGTTTTAATTTTATTACACAAAAGCAGAAGGGAAAATTCCCCATTTTGAAAAGAAAAACATTATGAACTAAGGCAAGGATGTTGGATAGGGCAATCAATGGAATGGCTATTATCGATTAGAATAAAGTTGTATAGAAAAGATGTTATTGCTATAATCTTAGTGCGGGCAATTTATAGTATAGACCTCAAACCTCAAGTTTGAGTAGTTTTAATGTAATCATAAGCCACATAATATTAATGATAGGTAAAAGTTCTGTATCAGTGACACTCTCGGATATGGAAAATGTATTTTAGTTTTTATTATAATAATTACTATAGAAACTAACCAAACAGTTGGCACTGAATCTTCAAATCAAGAACCATCTGGAAATAAATATTTCCTAGATTTGTAATTTTTCTACTTGCATTCTTGCAAATACATAAAGCCTTACTGCCTAGAATTTATGCTCGACTATATTAATTCATTACAATCTAACGCCTTAAACTGTTACTGAGATCAGGAAAAACCACTGTTGTGAATTAAATAAAATAAGATTGATTTTTAGCTCAATCTTTACCATGATTATTTAGAAGTCCCACTGATTTCAATGCAACTATTTGAATTGCAGCTTTAGCTGGATAGAGTTAAACCCCAGAGAACAAGCTATTAGTGTACAAGCTCCTTTTACTCTCATTACTGCTTCAAGGAGATCTTGCCTCAGTTACTTAATGCCATCCCTCAATTTGCCTTTATGCAGTAAAATATTTTAAATAATGACAAATGTATGTGGAATATTGATTAAATTATAAAAATACATGGTTTTTATTGGATGAACTCGTAAATATGTGTAAAAGTTCTAGTTAAGAATGTTACTTAATTGACATATAACTTGTTACTTAAAATACACATTACATTTAACATTGTTTTACTTGAAAAACACAATATTGACAAAATTTCAGCTAACTAAAATTCAAACTCTTATAAATATTGGATGGATTCTAGATTTTTGTTATTTTTCTGCCATCAAGGGCCTATCTCTCTGCAGTCTTTACTCCCATTATGTTTTGGAAAGTCCTCCAAGTTTATGGGACACAGAGAGAACTACAGGGGTAAGGGAATTGGTAAAGACTGAATCCGCCCTCATTAGGGGCATACACAGGGAGGGGTTAAAACCTGAGTGATGGTGGGCATTATGTTGCAATCCAAGCCCTGTCCTCTTTTGTGTGTGCATGTGTTGGTGACACACATACAACAAGGGCAAAACTTGCACTATGATGCCACACTCCTGCTTCCTATCTTGCAAATTTTGACCTCCCTGAGGACATTACTGTCTCCTGTTCCTCTTTGCTGGATCAGAATATCTAGGTTAGGAAGGGTCCACTGACAGCATGTTTTGAACACATTATTTTTCTGATGCACAGTCACATAAATGACAGAAAGGCATTCCTGGCGAATACAGTTCCAACTTTGTCTCAACAATACTACTTTTTTTCTTTTCATGTTTACTTACTGTTTGAACTTTGAGGAAATCCAGTTAAGGAAGATGGACCATTCATTCCAGGTAGAAGAACTGGAGGAAGGCCAGGTAGTCCTGGGTAAGCTGCTGGCAAACTGATTCCATGAAGCGAACTGCTGTCCATCATGCCTGGCTGCTGTACTGTTAAGCCTAAAACATCTGTAGCCTTTTTAATACGATCCAATTCTTGCTGTGCCATCAGCTGTCTAACAGTTGTAGGAGCTAAGTAGTCTTTTTCCCGGTCCAGCTGACTTCCCACAGTTTCTCGCACTTTTGTTATATGTTGTTTGGAAAATATATGGTCTCTTATGGACAAACGTGCAGAATACTTCACCCCACATAGAGAACACTCTGGTCTTGATCCATCAGTTGCATTCTGATTGATCATAAATGGCTTCCCTATGTTAATTTTGAATTTCTTTTCTTTTGCTCGAGCATTTTGAAACCAAACCTGAACCACACGTTTGGGCAGGCCAATCTCATTCCCTAGCATTTCGCATTCTTGCATGGTTGGAGTCCGATAGTCACTAAAGCAAGCCTTTAAGACCTTAAGCTGTAAATTACTCATTTGTGTCCGAAATCGTTTGTGACCAGGCCGATCACTATTTTTAGATTTAAAGGGATTGTTTGCTCCAAATGGATTAGGTGAACTTGGATCAGCTATGCTTGATGTTTCACTGCGATCAGCATTATCATCAGGATCATCAGTAATATAAACACTTTGGTCATGGTCTCCATCTTTGTCACTTAAATGGATTGATGGGCTCGTCAGAGAGAATAAAAACTTATCGTCACTGTTCTCCATATTAGGCATGTTTGTGTTTTTTGGCAAACTGTCATTTAGAATGTTTTTTGGCTCTTTAGGAGTTGATGTAGATTTCACATCTCTTGAACCGCCACTCATACTTTCTGTTTCATTGTTTCCTTCATCTCCCGTTGTAGCATCACTAATTGCTGTATTAATTGATGAAGTTTCATCAAAGTCAGTTTTATTCTGATCATAACAACTATCCACAGGCGCAGCATTCAGATTTTCAATATCTTCATTGCATTCTGCTTTGAAAGAAGAAGGACTTAAAAGATTCTTCGGTGACATTTCTGCAGTTTTACTGACAGGAGTTGAGACAGTAGAAGCTAATTCATTTTCACTTGATAAATCGATTTTTGTTAAGGAAGATGGATAATCAAAAAACATGTATTTTTGTGGGCTCTCTCCTCCATCTTCATTGGCTACTAAAGGACTTGGTGGCAAACTATAACCTGCTTGTTTTCCTTCATTCCAGTGTCGACTGCGAATATGACTTTCTAAAGCAGACTTTGCTTTAAACAATGCTCGGCAAAAAGGACATCTTTTATGAGATTGAGCTGGCCCTACTGCACGAAATTGCCCTTTTCTTTCTCGAGCTCTTGTGTTTTGAAACCAGACTTGTACAACCCTCTTTTTAAGACCTACTTCACGTGCAATATGATCTAGCATTTTTCGGGTAGGATTGGAATCCAAAAGGTATTTTTCATAGAGTATTTCCAATTGCTCTGGAGTAATTGTAGTTCTCAATCGTTTATCCCGGTGCTGGTCCTCACCACTGTTTCCTCCCTCTTTTTCACTACAGTTGTTATCTTCCTTATCATCCAGTTTTCTTTTAAGTGAGCCAGGAACTGAAGCAGTATGGTGAGTGGTGTGAGTTGAACCTACTTGTGGTGCCATCTGAGCCAAAGAACTATTCAGCAACTGCCCTGTCATCAAAGGACTATTAGGATCAAATATCATATAGGGCATATCCATAGGCCTTTCTAAAAACTGAGAATGGAGGAATTGATTTTGTGCTGCTAAGAAATGCATGTGTTGGTGTTCCTGCCAAAGTTCTAAAGTGGGAAAGGCAACTGTACACTGGTCACACTGGTACTGCAGTAATTGAGGAGGTAGACTATTTTGAAGAGGAGCCATTGAAATTGTTAAAGGGCTGGAAGGAACAGGCGTAGCTTGCGATGTGGAAGGTGGTCTGCCTCCTATTTGGGATTGTTTGTGTTGCTGTGCTTGAGAAGCTGAGGGCTGTGGATCAGAGGAGGATGTTAGTGTAGACTGCATTGATTTGTTGCTTTGGGAGGAAGTCTCAACTTGTTTAGGTATGGTATCATTTTGCTTTGGCTTTTCTGTTAAATCAGGTTTGGGAGAGTTTTTTTCCGGTTCAGGTTTGGGTGATGGCATTAAAGGAGTACTGGAACCAGATCCAGAGCTTGCTGTTGTTGTTACAGCCATACATTTAGATGAGTCAGATGGACCAGAAAGTGTACAATTCTTATAAAGAGTTTGATCTGTGGCATCCATTGAATCTTCTGTTTGACTTTCATCTTGGGCATCATCATCTTCATCTTTATAACACAGCTTTTTCTGATGAGTAATTAAGTCAAAAATTCTAGGAAAAACAACACTACATTTTTTACATTGATATTGCATGTTACTAGTCCTAATGTATCTCTCATTGGTGAGCTCCCTTTTCTCATTATCTTTAGATTCAGCTTGATTCTCATAGCTTTTACGAGCCTTTTGCCGTGCATTTTGGAACCATACAACAATAACACGAGTCGGTAAGTTAAGTACAGTTGAAAGTTGTTCAATCTCATCATCTTTTGGATAAGCATTTGTATCAAAAAAATCTTGTAACACTCTCAACTGGTAGTCAGTAAATCTAGTTCTAGATGATCGCTTGCTTAAAGATGAATCAGATTTGTAATGTTCTAAAGAACTGGGTTGTGGTTCAATTCTTATATCTTCCAAAACCGTTATGGGAGGGTTACTAAAATTGTATGGAGAATCTTTGTTTCTCTGTCGTTCCTTAAATAAGGTATTTCGAAACCAATGTTTAATAACTTTTTGTGAAAGGCCAGATTTCTCAGCCATTTCCTGAATCTGTTCTTCGCTGGGAGAATTATTAATATCAAAATATGCTCGCAGGATTTTCAGTTGGTCATCTGTGATTCTGGTACGGGGACGCTTGAACTGAGAGTGTCGTAGAAAATTTGGATCTAATCCTAGCTGTTGCTGACAAAGTTGAGTAAGATCTGCAGATAAAGCATCCATTGGTGGTAATTGAAGGGCAAGCTGAGGAGGTAATGCTGGGTGTTGCACTGGCTGCATCATAATTGGGGGGAAAAGTGGAAGATCTAAAGATACTGGTAGCTGCACTGGTGGTGGAGCAGAAGGTGGAGGTGGTGGTGGAGGAGGTGGTGGTGGAGGAGGTGGAGGAGGAGGTGTGGGTGGTGGAGCTTGCAGAGGAGTAGGAGTTATGCTCTGAATTTTTCCAGAGCTAGATGAAGGTTGTGAAGAAGTTACAGGTGGAGGTGGGGGTGGGGGTGGGGGAGGAGGTGGGGGTGGCTCTGGAGAAGATGGTGATATAGGATAAAGCTTGTCATATGCCTCCCTGTATTGACAGGCAAATTTTTCTAGTGCACCATATGGGAAGAACTGACCATGAACATGTTCCTGATGACTCTTCAGTATAAGTATGTTTGAAAATAATTTACTACACGCTGCACATTCCAGTTTGTCTGTATTTTCACAATCACCAGTTTTACTTTTCTTCTGCACCTTCTGCCTATTCTCATTATATTGAATAACCAACTCAAAGCCAAAATTTTCTAATAAAGCTTTGGCTGCATTTCCTCTTGCCCCAGAAGCAATTCTAGGTGGTGGGATAATTGGTTCTGAGGACTTCTGCTTCTTTATTTCTTTGTTTTCTTTCAGCCCTTCACTATCGCTTGTGAATTCTTGCTTTGGTTTTTCTTGTTTCTCAGAAATCTCTTCAGATTCCTTAATTAAGGGCATATCCTTCACCATCTGGCATTCTGCATTTACCACACTATTTTGCTCTGCTTTTACCAACTTAGTAGTCTGTTGCTGCTGTTGCTTTTGGGACTGAATTTGAGGCGGTGTAGCTTGATACTGTTGTGCCTGTTGCTGTAATATCTGTAGCTGAGTTTGACCAACATGGTGCTGAGTTTGCATCTGCTGTTTTAGGTCTTCTAGCAGTGAACCTGCCATCCCTGCCATCCCAGGCATACCAAAAGCGGCAGAACCAGGTAAACCCAGATCAGGACTCAAACTGAACTCAGTCCCAGGAATATAGAATGGAAAAAGAAACTGGGGCTGTTGAAATTGCAACAATGCCTCTGGTGTCATAGGGAAATGAGGCAAAAATGCAGGATTCAGGAATTGTGGTTGAAAGAAAGCTGCTTGCTGCTGCAATTCATGCTGAAGTTGCATCTGCAGTTGTGCTGGTGACTGGGGGGGATGATGTGTAGGCTGAGCAGAAACTAATTCAGAAGCCTGTTTTTTATTTAATTCTTTGGCATCTAGGTGAGTTTCTTTGTTGTTAACTGCTGGTAAGCTTGTAGACTCTACTGATCCTTGGCTAGGGCTATTAACATTCCCTGCTATACTACTTCCACTCAATGTACTACTGCTCGGCTCTAATTTTGCTGCCCTTGCCTTCGTTTGATGAAGTACAGATCTCATGTGGATTTCCAGTGTAGAACTTTGGCTGTAAGAAACATTACAAATGCTGCATTTATAGGGTTTGTTGTCAGTGCTGCTGTTTGCTTCTTGAGGGACAGGGCTTGATGCTTCCTGCAACACTTTTTTGAGTTTATGTAAGTGAGACACTGAATTATAATGGACCAAAAGAATGTTCTTTTGCGTGAAAGACTCTTTGCACACTGTGCATTTATATGGACGAGAAGGATCTAAAAACTTTTCCATAGTAAAATTTGGCCCTTTTCTAAAAGGTAAGGTCCGCTTTGGTTCTGAGCCCATTTCATCTGGAATCGAGCTGCTATCACTTCCTACAGGACTTGCTTTACCTTCCTGGTCCACCTCATATTCCCTTTCTATATCTTGTTCTAGTGCATGTTCATCTTGTGCCATACTTTCATTTTCTGCCCAGAGTTCACCATTTACAGGTAAAGATGCGCACAGCTGCTGAATTTCAGCTTCACTGAGTTCTGGATGGCCTGCTTCCAAATGTTTTTTTAAAGCCTGGAATGTACGGAAGCTACGTTGGCAAAGGCTACACATGGTAGCAGCCCGAATAGCATGATACTGGGAATGTATCTGAAGCTTCTGCATAGTCTTAAAAGCCAAGCTACAATGGTTACAACGATATTTATAGACATGGCGATCAGAAACAGACAGCTGCTGCCTCTTCTGCTGTTCATTCAAATGATCTGGCAGTGATTCAATTATCTTTATATCATTAGTGCTGCTTTTGTTCCATTCTGGCATTTCAGCAGATTCTTTTAGTGGCTTATGTTCCTCTATTTTAATTTCCATTCCAGTTTTTGATTCTTCAAGCCCAGGAGTATTCTTCTCATCTGGAGGACTATCACCTGCTTAGAAAAGAAAGAGAGGAAGAGAGAAAGAAAGATATTAGCTGTTATAGAATTGGAAGATATAACATAGATTGAAAAAGAGCATCAAATGTTCCACAGATTATTTAGGGGAAGGTATCTTTGGTATGAGTATTATACATAGGACTCTAAAATAGTGACCATTCGTTAATAGTTTTGCAATCATATATCAGCATAGGTAGTTCAGCATGTACTGATTAAATATTTCCCTTTTTTAGTACATTGGTATGTTGCCTTTTTAAATATAGTGTTTAAAAATGACTATGCATAGTACATGTCCTACCTAAGTTTACAAAGAAGATATGCATACAAATTGATGCATCTATTCCAGAGACAACAAGGGGCTCAGACTCAGAACTACAGTTCCTGAAAAAAGCAATTGTCTAGTCCTTGTTGAATCACAGTTGGAAAGGAAAATATTTAGGTATTATTTTAATTAAATGAGCTTTCTTGAATCTTCCAGGATTTTTAGCCAATGAATAAAGTCATAGGTGTGAGTGACATTTAAAAAGATAATGCTACAGAGAAAAACTGGAATCAAACATGGATGCATGGACAGTGGATATGAGATCGTAGTTTATTTTGACATACAGTAGTTTTTGGCCTTTCCTGTTTGTCTGTTTGTTTCTCTCTCTCTCTCTCTCTCTCTCCCTCCTTTCTTTTCTTTCTTTTTGTCACTGTTCTCCTTCCTTATCTTTTTTCCATTAGTGTGGCCTACCTTCTAAATTGTGAAATATAAAAAGATATTGATACATAAGTGCATACACATGTAATTAAAATAACTTTGAAGAAATGCAATGGGCATATAGCAAGTTCACTATAGCAGCAATCCGTGGTAGGGAAGAAATAGGGTTGGATTGAGTTGTTGCTGCTAGTTCAAACTCCTTAAATCTTTTAATTCAAAAATAGAAATGGGCAAGTGACTTGTGCTATGCCTATTAATAGATATAAATCTAAAGCCACAACAAATGGCCCTAAAATAAGCAATTTAATGTTGAATGTATTCAGGTCTGGGTTTTGAATCTAACCCTGTCTGCCACAACGTGTTACACTTTTGCTTTGTTTTAATACCAAATATAGTATAATCAGCCTAAGAATACAAAGACTTAAAATAATATGAGTGGTTCATAACTCGTGGGTTAGATTTGTCACCAGAGGTGAGCAGGGATCTTGTGTCTTTATCAGCTGTATGCAAACAAGAATTCCAAAGGTTCTGACCATTTGGATGGAATTAAAACTCTGGAGAGTTTTGCCTGTTGAAGTTGTATCAGATACTTCCTTCATACTTGTGCATAGCCTAAATGTTTTTTTCTTATGAACAGAACAGAAGCAAACTGTTTTCCAGATCTATTTTAAACTTGCCATAGCTAACTTCACCTGGTCCCACTTTTCCCCCCATGGACAAAATGAGCTGGATTTCAATTTAAATTGTACTGCTTTACATCAGTACATATAACAGTGAACTTTCTTTTGTGAATGGGACTGAGGAGCCAATCTATCCACAATGTCCTGGGCCCAAAAAATCCTGCTACCATCCCTGCATTCATCTGTATTGAGTGAAATAAATAATAATGCTCCACTAAACATGTTCCTGAAATATATTTTTCAAACAAGGCAGAGAATTTCCCCCTGTACTTGAGAAAAAAGACTCTCTTATATGTTGATTTTTTTTTTTTTAAATCTGTGGGTGATTGCTTTTGATTGGCAGGAGGAGGAGTGGGCAGAGGAAATACTGGATTCAGTGACTGAAAGGCCTGCCCACAAATCAGAGTGACCTTTGCAATCAAACTACCATGATCTGCCTAACCAAAATGTTTTGAGATGATGGAACTGGAGAATCCTTATTTTAACCATTTCCTCCCCTTATTGTTTTCTGTTTTCCAGCTACAGAAATAAGAAAAACTTTTATGGCTGTTTTATCTACTGGAGTGGTTAACTTTTTCTTTTAAGGAAAATATGAATGAGTTTATTTTTTTATGTTTACCCTTGCCTGCAATCCCTAGCAGTTAGATCCATCTCTTTGAAGAAGAGCCGCTGTTAGTCTCTGCTCTCAGCCTTTCTCTTTGCACCACACCCTCATAAACATGACTGCCTGAAGTCTGATGCAGATGCTCCTCACTATGGGATTCATTTTTATGTAAATGTAATTAAATTCTGTCTCAAAAGAAAAAGTTTTGAGTATCTTTTCTTACAGATAAAACCAGATTTAACGGAGCTAGCCCAAAACTGCTGTACTGTTCTTATTAACTTCATGCCTAACTACAATGTAGATTTTCCTGTAAGAAGAGGGAGAACCGTGGCACAGTAGCTTGAGCCCTGAAGAAAATATTCCACAATGTCACACTGTCGCAAAACACACTTGATTTCATTAATTGGTTAAAGCAAACCAGACTTTAATCTCTGCATTATTTTCTTTGGTTGATACCTCCTTCAAAGTAAAGGAATATTTTGGCAAAAGACACTGAACTTCCAATTCTGCAGGTCTGGCTTTTCATGGCTATACCTGAGTATTTTCCAGACCCCTCAGCTCTCAGGCTTGTAGAGGTGGCGTCACAGTCAGATTTCTCTGAAGCAACTGTTGGCAGTAGCATACTGTTAGGCACCATCATATCTGGTACAGGAACCTTAGGGAAGAAAACATAATTTTGATACTGCTTATCACATTTAGACAAATCACCCAAGAGCCTAAAATTAGCTCATAAACATAGCAGAAATGGTGTGGGTCAAATTTGCTAACCCAATTGTCCTGAGCAAAAGAGATATCTAAAACCTCCATTTTTACTGAGCTGAGTGTGGGTATTTTAAGCAATTCAGGTAATACAAAGGTACTACTTCTGAGGGCTCTAATAAAGAGTAGTTTATATCTATCTCTCACATCTGGATAGGTATGAATGATATTCTTTTTTCCAAACATGATAGTACCCTTAATGATAAGAACTGAGGTGTATCTGACCTTGTGCTCAAGGCAGCTAAATAAACCACAAGGTTATGATTCTGCCCTAGTATCCTCTATTATGGATACAGGATATAAAAGGTATGGGTATTTGTGTACTGCTCTTCACCATTATTTATTAGTTCTTATAAAATTAACAACAAATCTAACTGTTAACTGCCCAGAGTCATGCATATGAGATGGGCAGCCACATAAACTAAGTAAATAAATAAATATACAAACAAATAGTAATTTCCAATGCTTTTAGCCGTCACAATACGTTACAGCAAATGAAGAAGAAAAGTTTCCCTGCAGGGAAAAGTTAATAGCCAATCTGCTTTAGGAAGTGCATGGAGCCACAGAGGTGAGCACCTTGATCTTGAAAGGTTGACTTTAATGAGAGCTTAAGACTCCTGTGTCTTTGAAAATTAAGGTTAAGTGAATAGGCCAAAAAGATGAACTAAGTTATTGACAGAACAAGAAGCGATCTCAGGAGCCCTTGTTCCAACTTTCTAATCCCATTTATAAATACCAGCATATATTCAGCATTGTTGACAGTTCACATACATGTAAAATACACATCAACATTTCAAATACTTACTGTCATAAGCAGTTTCTCCACACAGTCAGGTGACACACTGTGCAAATGGGTCAGATGCAATTGCAGATGCATTTTGTTGCTCAGGACATCTTGACAAAGGGGACAGCAGATAACAGGCTGCATAGAATGTTGTGACAAGACGTGCATCTGTATACGATTTGGGTCCCTGCTATTGTAGTTACAATAAGGGCACTGGTAAAACTGAAAAAAAAATCCACATAAATGTAGACTATTAGACAAATAAATTGAAAAAAAAATGACCTATAACTAGAGTAAATTCTACAGTTTTCTTCAAGAAAAGAATTGGACAGTGCCTCTTCTGCTTCTTCTAGCCAGCTTCTCAGGGTAACAAGACCTTCTGTGAATTTATCGTTATTGTCACATTCTGTTAATGCCCTAAAAATAAAGGTCTAATTCCACATGGAAAAGAGGAAACATGGTGGTTTATCTGCAGCCTATTCATTAGACAGCAAATGTTTCAGATTATATACTGTATAAGTAAAATCCTTGGACTTCATATCTTCAGTACACATAGCCACTTCCACACAATTATTATGGGCCTGAACCAAACCACTGCAGGATGAAGGGTTCTTCACTGAAGGTTATGGACTGTAATCTATCATTTATAATAGATTAATAATAATCAATCCAGGGCTGAGAGATAACAACTGGTGCAAAGTCACTCAGCCAGCTTCCATGCCTGGGGACGGACTAGAACTGGATCTTCCCACTTTCTAGTCCACTACCATAACCACTATACCATACTGGCTCTCATGCACACACTGTACATATTTAGGTTATTTATTTTTTAGATTATACCATACAATATACATATATGATATTTAATATCCTGCTATATTTCACGCTCTGTATAGAAGTCATTTATAAATAAAGAAGTCAGCTCAGAAACACTAATTGGCCATGTCAGCTAGTGAAAAAAAAGTGTACTTTCATCCAAAATTTGGGTTTCCAGGATTATTTTCCCAAGAACTTTCTTCCTCCTTCCTGAGTATCTACTTTCATGCTGGTTTTTCTTTTTTGATCCCTAAGTACCCAAAGAAATACAGCAGTCATATATGATAATATTATAACTTAAGAATCTGGTTTGGAAATATTAATTTCATGTGACTAGCTGAAAAAGATTTTATGCTACTTGCCCAAATAACAAAGCACATGGTGAATTAAAGCATTTCATTAAAATTATTCGTGAAAAAAGCCCTAAGATAGAAACATTGTAATAATACTTTTTACCTGGTCATGACCAAATTTATTTTCTTCAGAAAATTTGGTCTTTTTGGGTGGACCATCTTCTTTAGCTGGAAGTAGTGGTTGTTCCCCTGCTGAAATATTTACTTTTGGTTCCTTCTCTGGTGTGTTTATTCCTGCTTCCAAAACAACATAGAAGAATTTGTTATAAATAGCTATGATTGTCACTAGAGCTTACTGTATGACCTACTGGGGCCTCTCACTATACTTTTACATATTGCAGGACTACATCTTACAGCAGAACTATTTTTGAAACTGAACAGGTACAAAGGTGACAGCACACTTATCTCTGAAGCAGAGCAGACTCTATAAATACATTAAAATGTAGTCTTCTCTCTTGTTTAGCTAACCTTATGCTGCCCTAAACAGTAATCAATAACTAGATCTCTCTAGTATTTCACTCTGAAATTTTCTACAACATTAAGCAATACGAAATCACAGCCTCAGTTCTTTCTCCAAAACAATTAATTTCCAAACATTCTTTTTTCCCCTGTCTCTAAAACATTTAAGAATATATTTGTGATGTTACTCATATAAGATCTCTATTGTTCCCAATTATTACACAAAATTTAATAAATATTGAGTTGAATCCAGATTTCATCATACCTCTAGGAGACTACTAAAATCAATGGGACTTAAGTTATTCATGACTAATTAAATCCCACTGATTTCACTGGATATAATGTTGGGATAACTATATTACAATTCATTTAAAAGAAATAGCACAAGCTTAACTATACAATGACAAATAATGTTGATGCACTGAAGTTAAAATGTATTTTGTACTTAAATACTACAATAGTATGTATTAATGATATAATTAATATTCCGCCTGAGCTAGCCTCTTAATATAGCCGGGTTAGTACACATCAAAGAAAAGAATGCAATTATAATTTCCTAGATCATAAGAAAATTCTTTCCAGCATCAATTTCCAGGGTAGTCTCTTCTGCTAGGCTGGATATTACAACAGCATTGGGTAGGCTTGTCACATACATCTCACGACAAACACAAAACCTCATTTACCAACCATTCCAATCTCATCATAGTGTGGCATCATCTGACCTTTTTTCTGCTGTTTATTATGAGTATTTCTAATTTTAACTTTCAATTTTCACCATCTTCCAGTCAATTTGCAACTAAATTATTTCCAGGGTGAGGACACTATCACTGGACAACTGGGTGCAAATACATCTTGAAATGCAATGAAGCTAAACCATTGATTGCTATCAGACCCAACATAAATATATTGTCTAGGGGAGATGCATGAAGTATCTTGATTTTTAAAATCCACACAGAGTTCATATAAATGAACAAACTGACCTCACTGTCTAATGTCTTAGTTTTAATTTTAAAATAGGGTCATGATTGTAACTGATGAAAAGCTTGCAGAATACTTATAATGAACAGAAAGCATATTGGTGGAGAGATGAATAGAATAACCCTTTCTCTTAAAAGAACATTTTTTATTTGATGAAACAGAAAACACTGTAAGAATAAGCAATTCAGAAGCTGCAAAATATATTTTGTGTGAATATTTTCAAAATATACAAATACATTTTATGAGAAATGCATTAAAATTGATAGAAATACAATTTCAGTGTATTATTCCTCCTGTTAAACTTAGGAAACAGGATAGAATTAGTGAAACTTTAAAAATAAAATTAAAGTTACAGATTGATTAAAGATCAAAATTATTCAAATAAATTGTAAATGGGAAGGGCCTTGTTTTGATATCATTTATAAAGGTTTAGGATTTTCAGGAATATTAAGGGTCTAGGAGGTTAAAGCATTTTAAATATTAATAATCATGTTTTAAAACCAAAAAAAAAATTCCATCTGTTATACCAATCATTCTACCCTTAAATTAGATTAGCACAGCAAAGTATTTTCCTTATTAAAATGCATTAAAATGCCCTGAGCTGTTTAGGCAGCAGCAAAATGGTATGAATAACATTTGAGGAAGCTTTATGCACCTTCTCACACCCCATTCCTGTGCCTCTTCTCCGATTAAGGGATTCAGGAGTTACAGGAGACTATACTGAAAGTTTGGGTCAAGAAGTTCAAGAACCTTACTTATCTATCCTTTTGAATTTGGAATATATCTGTTCTGCCTAAGAATTGTGATGTAGTGACCACTACGTAGGGTGTAAATATTAGACCAAGGCATGCTTTAAAAAATGATTTAAAACAGTAATATATCAGAGTGCAGTATCACTTTAAGGAAACTGTGACATTTTTCAGGTTTCCATGCAAGGGCCAACCCATCCTAATTGAAAGCCACGTCTTTATTGCAACTCATTAAAGCAGTCATATCTTTCTTCAGATTCACATGGATCTTCATCACTTATGTCACATGTGTCAATTGTTCACTTCATTTTCCTGGTCAAACCCAACTGCATTGGTTTTTAATAACATTAAGTTTCAGATTAATACTCCTTGTTCCATAATACCAATCTAATATTTGCTGCAAACCATTTAGACTCTGAACCAACAATAGTACATCATCTATATACAAAAATTCAGGTATATGCACAATTCCAACCAACATACCTCTAATGTCACCACCAGAGGTGCTGCTCTTCTGCACATTCAAAAGGATTGCTTTCTAATCTTTAAACATGCAACACTCTAATAAAGTCCAAATTAATAAACAGATACTTTACATTTCAATATATAATGCAAGGCAAAAGCTCAAGCTAAAGCTTTTCTTAATCCCCATACAACACCCACCTCCCCCCAATTTTTTTACCTATCTTATAGACTATGTTTCTATCCATTATGTTCAACATCCCATAATATTTATTCATGAATAGAAGATTTTATATTAATGGGGAGCAGTGATCCCTTTCCCAGAATGCAGTGGTCAAAGGTACTAAGCCTGACTATGTCAGAAATTTTTCCAAAATGAAGCCTGAAATGTAATTAGACATTATCTAAATAAGATTTATGCAAGATGTGCAGAAGCTGAGAGCTCACTGCACATAATAAAAAGTTTAAATCAGTTCTGATACAAAGTGATAGCTTTCAGAATCATTCATCTGAATTTACTTTTCTTAAGGACGGATGAACTACATCTCCATAATGCAAGCACTACATTCTTCCTCCAAGAGGCAATAACTATCCCAAAAATCCAGATTTAGAACCCTGTTTTGATGTGCCAATGGGTGACCTCAGTTCTTCAAACAGTATGTCCACTTCCTCCTGGTGAGCAAGTTGTGGTATCCATACGAATGACTAAGCATTTCTGATTCTGCTGTAAAAATGATATTGGAACTGGAATGAACGCAAGCAATTTTATCTTCACAATGTGTATTATATAAATTGCAACAGTCTATTACTACCACATCATGTCTGCCAAAGTTCAAAAGAATTCCACCAATTCAGAGTGGAGACCTAAACTGTCTTTGTCATTATTACTGTCCATAGATTAATCCCCTCAAACAAATTCTATATGTTTGATCAGCTTCACTTCAGATTTTCTGTCTTGTGTATTTCATCCATTGTCATATGTGTTTCACTGCAACCAGTTCTTCAAAAAACAAGAAGATGGTCAGGCTGTGCCTACAGAAAAAAGGGTGCTTGGGTTAAATTGTATTTACAGCCCGAGCCAGAACTGCTGGACATGGCAGCTGGAAATTTCCTTTGAGACAGTCAGATTCCATTAGGATTCCTGAGCCTTCAAAGGAGATTATTTCTAGTATGTTTCCAACCACTTTAGAAGGTCAGAAATCTCTGAAAATGCAGAGTGATATTTCCATATGACAGAACAGTGGTCACTCCCTCTGGCAGGAGAAGTCAAGTGGAAGCAATTAAAGTTAGAGGAAAGTGAAATATAGGAAGTGTAGACAGTAAAAATTATTAATAGAAGACCATTCATGTGGCAGTTGTTGGGTATGACACAAACATCTGTACTTATCTCACCTACAGTTGCCTTATGAATGGCCATTATTTATGAATAAATTTCACTGTTAACACCCACCTTCTACATTTTGCTTCCTTCTGATCTATTTTTACTATTTCCCTCTCCAGCCACACACACACAGACACACAGACACAATTCTCTTCTCAAGATAATATTCTGTGCAACTGATGAAGTAGATTGTAGTCCATAAAAGATTATGCTATAATCAATGTATTAGTTTTTATGGTACTACAAGATTCTTGTCATCAGAATTATTGATAACTGTAACATATACTCCTCTCTCATATTCAATATTAGTGTTCTTGAACAATCAGAGCACACAGCAGCAAAATACTATAAATACACTTTCTTCTATAGATTCTAAAATGCTTATTTTTACTTATGGAAGGATCTACTATAAGTAAATTATCCTAGGAGGATAATTTAAAGAAGCTATGTGGTTGTAGAGCAATTTATAATACTATGCTGCTGTACAACCTTCTTTAAATTATCTACAAGCTTCTTTAAATTATCAATTTATGCTTTTAACTTGGATCTTATCAAACATTAATATGTGTGTGTGTATAATTAAAATGTGAATATTACAGTGTTATAATGGTAACTATAACTGTACAGCTATATTGTTTTGTCAGTTTAAATATTATATATACCCTTAAAAGAAATCCAGCTGTTAGGAATTACTGGGAATGAATTTCTCCTGGGTTTCTCCTATCAAGGAAGACTGACTAATCAAATCAATTTACTTGTTTAATATATTTATCATGATACATGAACTGGAATTCCTGGATTACCTCTCTCAAGCCAGTTAGGAGTCAGACTCCAAGAACAAATGACTTCTATGTCAGTTGGCTAAAAGATGTACAAACCAGAATTCCCGTTTGCCTGTTCATGGCAGGCAAATCACAAAAGGAGATCCTGCAGTTTGTTTAGCTATTCTCCTTAGAGTATGAGCCAAGCACAAGCAACTGAAGAGTATGCACTAGCATGGTATTTATTTATGATGAGTCAAAGTTCTTCAGAGTTGTTCATTTTTATTGTAAAAAGGAATATTTATTCTTTTGGGGGGGAGGGAGGAGGTTGGTAGATGCTCCCTTATGGAGTCCTTCAAGATTTGGGTCTTACACCTACTTCTCAACATCTGTATAAAACTCAGGATAACATACCATCAATATACCTAGTTATACATCTCCATCTTGGCCAGGATAGAAATGCTGTGGAACTCTTACCTGGAGGCAGTGTGGACTTGGATTGAACAAACAGGCTGAAATTGAACCCTCACAGGTACTATTCAACATTCTTCAAGTAGAACCAGCCTATTCTATATGCTCAACCTGACTAGGAATGCTTAACATTTCACACAAACAGGAGGTGAGAGAGGTGGGGGTCTGGAGAAAGTGCTTTTCCATGGTGGTCTCTACTTTCTGGAGCAGCCTCTCTCCTGACGTCTGGTGGACACTGACCTGGCATTATTCTAGAAGGCGATTAAAATCAAACTTGACCATAGGGACTCTGAAGATTAATGTTTAAAGATAAATGTTGCTGTGATTAAATTTAAAAGATGACAATTTTTGTTTTCTATTTTTAATCTCCTTATTTTTATGTTTTATTTTTATTGCTGCTATGCAATCATGTATGGACATGTACTTTGTGGGTATGCACATTTATTGTTTATTATATTGTAAACCACTGGGCATCATTCCCAATTCAGCTATAAGCATAATACCTACATATAGGCATACATTTAGCCTATAATACTGGTTTTTACTATAACAAAAACAATACTGGTTTTACTTTCATTACTTTTCACAAATGAGTATATTTGTGTAAAAAGGATGATGGAATATGTACAACCTAGATTAAAAAAATAGGTTGTAAACTATATTTAATTGATAAGGAGATGAATTATTCTCCAAATGACTTATCAGTTGGAAGGATGGGCTGCCTTATATTATCTGAGGGATGTACAGGCAGGAGATGCTAAAAGTGTGAATATCTGTGCTACTAGTTGATGGCAGTGCTCATTCCTGTCTCTGGTTAATTTTAACCCTTTTTGTGTTGCCTAAACAGAGTTTCTATCTCCCTTGTTTTCTTTCTTTCCCTAGGCAGCAACTTCTTCTCCATATCCCATCTGTACTCGGTTTGTTTCCCCTTTTCTCATCCCTGCCTTTCCAATGCACCCAGCTCTTTTTTTTCTTCATTTTTTGCTGGAAGAAGGGAGGTGAATGTAGTGTATGCTTGTGTGTTTCTGTGTGGAAGTGTGGTTTGCGTATGGCAGAGAATGTTTGAAAGATACAGAAGAGAGGTCGATTGATTGTACTTGGAAAATTATTTTTAATCAGTCATTAATATTACTTAATATAAATATTGCTTAATATACCTTTTTTAGCCTGAATCTAATGTTTTGGGGAGTGTGCCTTTATACAACTTATGTACGCCTATAGGAAAGTGTGTCACTAGTACACATTTATGGGGGAGGAAATCCCAAGGAGTTTTCTCAGTTGCCATTGGCTACCCAACTTGATACAATGGGGAAGACAGCATTGCATCAAAGTGTGTATTTGTATATGTGTATTTGTATACAAATATATACACATACTCTTCCTTCTGAGGGAAATTGTTTAAATTCAGGGTTATCCCTTTTGGCAAACATGGTACCATTGGAGCTCTTACATTAGGTATATACATACACAGTACCGAAGAAAATTCTACATTTGCCTCAATAAAAGTTTGATTAAAGTAAGCCACACAGCTGGGGCACCTGCAGTATTCTGTTTCTTAACCTATTCTTTATGATTAAAGCCAAGTACCCAATGCCTAGTCTGTTATTTGTCTGCTATACACTAAATTATGGTGAGAACTACCTTTTTTTTTTTTGTATTCCTTGCATTCTATATATTAAGTTGTGGCAAATTTGGTTTTTTAACATGTTTCCTAAGAGTAGGATGAGCAAAACAAGCCTTTTCATGACCAACAATTGCCAAAACATCAGCTGTCTGATTTATATGACACTTCAACTATTTATAGAACTGACAATGCATTATTAACATGGAAAACTGAAAGAATCTGATTTTTTTGGGGGGGGGGTAGAATATAGTCTACATATATCATATATGAATTTACAAACAATCCCTAATAGACATGTGCCATATACAGTATGAGTCTGCTTCCTATGTTTGGACCCACATTCAGAAGCTACCGAAAATGTGAAGGTGTTCCATGACGTAAATATAATACAGTATACTTTTCAAATGAGTCAATTCAGTGGTAGGGAATTTGTCAAAACATCAGTTACTATTGCTAGGATTGTAATGGACTGTTTCAGGAGCTAATGACACTACAAATATTATACATAAATAAATAAATATCTTATTGCATAGTACATTCTTAAAGGTTTAGTATAAAAAGTAGCCTCATACTGAAGATAGTACTCTTGTACTATACTATGCTTGATGCTGAGTTGGTAATATTTTTTAAGCACACACATTTGCAATTATTCTGGTAATAATACAAGTATTTCTCAATTTCTTTCTGCACAATTCTTTTAAAAAAATAATGCTATCATTTAAGATCAAGGCAAAAGTCAATGGTAAATAACTACCTAAGACTGCAAATCCATCAGTATTTTGCAATGGGATTTCCTCTTGCTGTACTCATGATGTATGTGCTTGCACATGACTTAAATCTGTTCCAGGGGATCCTTAATCATATGGAGCAGATTAAGGGAGTGCATATAGGATAAGGGGAAGGACTGGAAGAAGGAATTTGTCTCATTGGCAAGCAGACCCCATTGGCTATAATCCATTGACTGCGTCTGCATGGCATGCTTACTCATACTTCAACTGATTCTTTCTGGGTTTCTGAATAAAAACGTACAGGTCTGTGTCATAAGAATGGAATAGTAAATTATTCTTACAAGTAAGCCAGAATTGTGTGATTCAAATAGTCATGCATTTTATAAATCTTTAATCCTAAAATAACAAAGATTATGAATTTAACATAAATAAATTACGTTATTTAAGTTTACAAGAGGGAAAATCCAATCAAATATATAAACTTGTGAAATAAAGTACTACAAACATGCTATAAACAGTTGTATTTATAAACCAATGAACTTGATAAAGACTAGGGCTTCTGACTTATCAATTGATGTTATTAAAATATAATATAATCCTAAAAATTATAGAAGTCAGTACAGGATTCTTTCTAATTAGAACTTAAGAATAGTTTTATTGCAACAATTAAGGTGAATTTCCATTATTCCTTATATTTACCACCTTGTTAAATAGTGTTCCCTTTAGCCATGTCAGAAATTTATTACATTTTCTATGCAAATGTATTAATCTGGATGCATTCCATATTAATTCCTACACTTTGTTGAGTTGTAATTTGGATTATAATTAATCTAAAGTGGCACTAG
Source organism: Python bivittatus (assembly GCF_059951505.1). NCBI lineage: Eukaryota > Metazoa > Chordata > Lepidosauria > Squamata > Pythonidae > Python > Python bivittatus. The sequence goes on from NW_028277086.1 coordinate 30,115,373, forward strand.
AATTAAATGACAATATAAATGAGGCATTAGGAGGCTCTTGTCTTCTAAATCAATATTCAGTAAACATAGTTTGCTTATTGCCAAGTCTTTTTTGAAAGCCTCCATCTGAGATAAGGAAGGCAATACAGAACAACAATTTATATAAATGCTTGAGCACCAAACATGTTAATCCCTTTTTTTCTAATGCATTATATGCTAAAAAGGGGCGAGAGCACTTTTCTGTCTAGCTTGTTAAGGTTATGATTAACTTGTTGGTTTTCCTGGGACTTCTTTGCCAATACTTAATTCAGGAGAAGAAAATCCAAATTAACATTCAATTATACATAAGCAGTTATGCAGTCATTAAACATAGTTGTCAGCTGTGTTGAGAATTAACCTCATTGAATGAATACTTTATATGCAGAATTAATTTAGAGAATTCTATTGTAGGATTCAAAAGGTCAGTTTGAGAATTTAAAATGTGAACTCATTTTTCCAAGCTTCTTATAAAATCAACAGAAAAGCATCTGCCTTTAGCATCTAAAGGTATTTCACTGCACAACTAAAACACTCTTACACCACAGGACAACCTGAGTATAGCTGAGGCTAATTAAACTTGATCCTTCTGAGAATTTAATCTTCATGGAATCTGCTATCTATGTTTCTGAAGACCACCATTTTTGCCTATTGGCCCATTAAAAATGTGCTTAATCAAAGAACTCAGATGATTTATAGCAAATAAATTAGGCAGAAAAGATCTCTGAAACATAAGGCTTACTTGACAGAGCACAACATGGAAGAAGCCAAATGTTTCACAAATAAAATTTGTCTCTTTTTCCATTACACTTCTACAGTGACCCCAGTAATGAGCTGAAGCAGTATATCTTTCAATACCGCTTTTAGATTCACCTTCCAAGGAAAGGGCATGTATATTTTAAATAATCCCTACAGATCAAACTTTGCTATGAACAGCTCTTCTTCAGTTCCTGATTCAAAAGCAAAATAGTTCTGGTGCTGTTGATATTTTTGAGCAGTGATAAATAGTTGACATTAATCTATCAGCCAAATCTTTATTCCTTAAATATTAATGAATTTGGCATAAAGAAAAACCAGTGTTTTCATACTTCTGACAAAGTAAACAATATTTTAGCAGTATCTCTATAAATAATGGTTCATTTAGATGAAAATAAATTTGCATGTAAAATAATAATTCCTGTATAACTAAATGTCTTTATGGTGAATACAAGCTCTTTTATCTGCTGCTGTCATTTAGATTCAAGGAAAAGATATATGAGCACCTGAAACTAATAGCTTTCAACCTGTTTCAGCACCTCTTCTGCTTCAGTGAATCCAGCATAATATAACTAGGAATAGCGTGCAGCAAAAGTAGCCAATGTAATATTCATTGTGACCATAGATTTCCATCTCATAAATAAAAAGCATGGATGAAGTCACATTTTTGCCAAATCAAATACAGAAAAAGCCTTGTGTATCTATGCCAGATGCTGGCCTTGGGTTTGTTTGTGCACAAGTAAATGTCAGGACATGGGAGTTCTGTTTTCAAAGACAGTAGCTTTCATTACAGAGCTTTGTATATTCTTAGAAATCAATATTTCCCAGCTCATAATCTGTTTTCAATGATATTTCCTCTTTCTTGGCCAAATCATCTGTAAACCTTTTCATGGATTTTCTGTATTTTTTTTCCTGTAAATACCAGATAAATGGCCACGAACAGGGAAGATTCCTGAATCTAAGTGATCATATATCAAGAACAGAGGGTTGATGGGGGAAGCATTCCCATTGTCTTAGGGCTCCGCAAAGGGATGAAACATGAACACAGGGGAAATTTTTCAAGTAGTATAGAATCTTATGAAAAATTAATATGCCATCAGAGGAATACAAGTACAGCTAAGATTAATGAAAGGTGCTTAAAAAATTATAAGCACACAAACTGATTTGATTAAAAAATAATCTCACTAGTTGTCCTATAATATTCTTCAGCTTATCCACATCTATCCTGTCAGATGGTTATGATTAAAAATAGGTCAATGTCAGGCTACTGATAAAAATCACATGCAAAATACACATGCAATAGATAATACAGGAATGCCCAGACAGTTTTAAATTAAACAAACAAACAAACAAAACTATTTAATGCCCTTTTTAAAAGAGTGAAAAAAATTCTAGCATCTTACCAGAGTCTTTACTAGCTTTTCTGCCTTCACTTTTATTTCTCTCTTTCTCACATGTGTCTTTATCATCAGCAACAGCCACTGATGAGCTTTTAGCAGACCCTTCTGCATCTTCAACTTGTTCTTCTGTGAAGGAGCATTGAAAAAAATGACAAAAAAGCTAACTTAGGGACCGTTCAACATCAGTTGTAAATATGATCTTTAATAAGATCAGGATTACATTTAATGAGACGTTGTAAGAAAAGAAGAAATTGAAAGGATACTTAGAAGAGATGAGATATCAATTATTAATAATCTGTGTTGTTATGGTGTAGCCCTGGAACCATATTTTCTTAGACATACAGTGATACCTAGTGCTACAGAACAAGTAGATATTATTGGCTACAAATAATTTGTATTACTAAAGTAATGTATTCAACATAATAAGTTCTATATAGTAATGTATTTGAGAAACCTCTCAAAAATAAATCTGATTAGAATCCATACATTTTGCTAATTTCAGTCTGTAAATACAAGGAGATCTCAGATTTCTTCTTCAGGAGGAACGAGTTGGGGGTAAATGAAACAACTTGGCATATTGCCTCTAAAAAAGTGACCTTACCTACACCTCACTTACATGTTCACACCAGCTAGATTACATGAAAATCTTCACAGTAACTCAGCCCAATTTAATTATTCAGTAAATCTTAGCTATGTTGCTACTAGTGGATTAATCTTTTTATGCAGTTAACTTCTAGGCTAAGGCCATGTAGCACTAATCCGTGAAAGGCCTACTGTTCCTTTTCATCTTGTGATCATTTGTCTGTGACTGTGCTGATGTCACATTTTAATGAATTTTAGCAATCTGAGTAATGCCAGATAACCAGACTTGCAACTCCCTACTGCATAGCATGCTGTTTTCATCGCAATACAAGAAAGAAAGAAAGAAAGAAAGAAAGAAAGAAAGAAAGAAAGAAAGAAAGAAAGAAAGACAGACAGACAGACAGACAGACAGACAGACACATATTTTCCAGTGCAGGATGAGAGAAGGTGATCAAATGGGATTCAAAACACCGGGCTGCTCAATTTCATAAAGTCTTTAATGACCATATAAATTAACACTGAAAAGGCAAAGGGTCACAGACATGCATTTGCATACACGCCTCTATTCACTTTTGATAAGCAGAGCATTTTTTGCTTGGGGAATATGATACAATTAACCCTTCAGCTACCATACAAAATGCAGCTACCAACATTTTAAGTGTCAAGCATTAACTGAAAATTACACACTACATAAAATTTTCATTGTAAATGCTATAGTGATTGAAAGGGGAAATTGTGGCCCCTTCCACCCCCCATGTTTTATTAATAACATTCTGACAGCAGAATGAAATATCCTCTGTCATACGGAGCAGCTGAGCACAGAAAAATTGCTACTTAGTGTTTTACTTGCAGTGGAGCTGAATATACAAGAAAACAATTGAAGCCACTATCAAGCTATTATATACAATATAGATGGAAAGATAGAAATAGATATAGCAGGATATTTTGCATTGATTTCTCGAGTACACCATACTGTAAGCTAAATATCAACAGCTTTTTGGGGAGAAATATTTTTGGGAAACAGAAATATTGGGAAACAGGAAAAAAGAAAAGAAAAGAAACAGCCTTCCTTAAAATGTAGATGTAATAATAATCAGCAATGAATGGAATAAACAATTCCCTTGGTATTAGCATGCTTTTCCCCCCTCTCTCAGTGGTATAACTAATCAAACACTGTAAGGTTCCTAGTCACAGCTGGAAACAATGCTGTGTTTATTAAGGGTGATGGGAGGGCACAGTTTGGGATGCTGTAAGCTTGTGATTGTGACTAGACCGGGCTATGTTAATGCAAGTATACACAGAGAGAGAGATGCGTGCACCATGTGCACATTGCACATCTAGTCCAAACTCATGGCCTAACACAACCTATGGCAATTCCAGGCTGAATATGCTCTCAGATGGATAGATCTCCTCCCCCTTCTTTTGATTTACCAGTCTATCTCCAGCTGGGAAAGAAAACGAAGTGTCAAAATGACACGGAGCATCCTTATTTTGAAGGAGCATAAATGCTGTCAGAGTAAGCATGAATAAAACAGTGTATGTTTGTGTGTGCGCGCGTGTGTGTGCAAAGAGCACAGACCAGGAGAAAATAAGGAATAATAATTTTTAAAAAGAACAGCGACGTTGTCATCATCTGGGTCTCATCAGGCAATTTTAGCTGGGTGCTCTTTTTTCTGGTATGTGTTTTAAGTATGAGAGAAATTCCCAGACATGTTCTCCTATACATCATCATGGTGTCTGACCTCCACCTGACCCTAGCAACAGTTTGAGAAATCTAAATGTGAACAAAGACTCTGTGTCAGCAGCAGGGAGAAATTGTTAGGTAGACTTTTGCCCATCAACTTAATCGCAAACAGCAGTTTTTAGGCCATAACTTTACAGGGCTCCACCAAGGCACAAGCACATAACCTTTGGAGGTAGAACTGCCCTTTACCCCCTCCTCCCGTCTGTGATTTTTCTCAGTCCTCAGATATTTCCTTTGATGTAGCAAGGCAATTAGATCAAATGCTCAAGTACTGAAAGCCGGTTTTATGATTTCGAAGGTGAGAGCTGTTTATTACAGGTTGGCTCCTGAGGGTCATAAAGACTTTACAAAATATAATCGTGGAAAAAACAAACCAAATGTAACTTATACACCCCATGACCATTAATATATCATTATTATAATTTCAATTGGCAATCTTAATTTCTCAATGGCAGACACATTCAGAAAATGGTTTGGCTTCCTTCTCAAAACTATGTTTAGCTTTCCTTCTAAAAACCTATTTCAGAGGCAGAAATGTATTACTGAGGGTGCTTTGACTCTGTTTAGGAAAGCATGGGGAAAATACTAATTTTTTCCATTGCTACATTGTTGCAAATGTAATTAGCAGAATACGGAAAATTAAACGTTATGCATACTAACATATTTAGGTGTATGAAATGGAATTTCACATGCTTAAAATGTATTATGAAATTGGCATTCAGTGATTTGTATTCACTGTTAAAACAGCAATGTACTTTTCTTTGTTTGTTTTTTATAATTTCATGTTTTAAATCAGTAAAAATATTGGGAGAAAGGGTATGGATTATAGTAATATAACAAAGAGAACTAGGATCATACTTGAGATAGGAGTAAGACCTTACGTCTGTTTTAAATACAGTATAGGAATTCTATTTTATACCATTACAAATATAACCTATGAAGTAAGTAGAACTTGGAATTCAGACATATTTTTAATAGTTAATGTAACACTCATCACTGCACCACAATATTATTACCTACTTTTATCTAAATACTACAATGTATTTGGAGTCCAATTACTCCTAGGCTTCTCTGAATCCAGTTCTGCTTTATATACAATATAAAAATATGCATATATGAATACTACCCTGTTAAATCTGGACAAACCAAAATTAGATATCAAAAAATACATTTATTTGATCTTTATGTTTGTGAGCTTAATCTATGACACCATCTCTCTTTGTTTAATTCACTACTCCCCACTATTATGGTCCATTGGATAGTCTCCCTTTGTTTTATACAGCTGCTACTTTTTGCCAGTGCCAAATGATGCTGAGGGCTAGATGGCAAGAAACCTATAGCAGTTAGGGAACAATACAACAGGAATCACAGCAAACCTGAGGCAGTAGGGAACATGCCCAGCAGAATCTGGATGGCAACATCTGCGTGCTTCCCAAGGTGCCATTAATGATCTTGGGTAACGATTATGGGATGTTATAATGGAACTCAATTTGTCATCTTTTTCTGGTTCAGCAGTGCACTTGATCAAAAAGCATGACCTTGGATGTGTTTCCACTTAAGTAGGGCTAACAGAAGAGAAGTCTTCCAGAAGGATCTACTTTGCATCTTGTTTTGGCTGTTTGGGGTATCCCTCTAGTTGGGAATTTCTTCAGGCTCAGAACCTGACCACAACTATATCCTCACAGCAGTGACTTCCATAGGGTGTAGAGAAGGAAAACCCAAAACTATGGACATGTTTATTTATTGTGTCTTACATTTACTTGCAGAACTCAAGAGCAGAGTATAAAACATTTCCTCCTTCATTTTTTTTTTTTTCCACTGCATCAACTCTGTTGGGTAATTTGAGCTGAAAGATAGTATCTAGGTCAGAGTCACCCAGTAACCTTCCTGAGCAGAAGATGGATTGAATCTGAGACTCCCACATCCTACTCTAACACTTCAACCACTATACTACACTGTCACCCTTTTTATAACTGTAATTTTTCATATAATTAAACCATTCTTTTTATTTAACTGTATGTTTTTGAAGGCCTTCTCAAATTTAACTTTAATTATGGTTACAATGGCTGTATAAGGTATTTGTGCATTGCAACTGTAAAGGCTGAAGATAAAAATGATTTAAAAGCTAGTTAAAACAAATTGAGGTCTGACACAGTGATTGTTCTCTACACAATTTTTCATTCAAGAAATATTTTTTAATAAGGCCTTTGGTGAGGACAGCTGACACCCTTTCTTCCCTTTCCTTCTCCTCCTCCAGGTTTGTTTTCTTGCCATCTTTGTTCTTTTCTCTTGTTTTGTTTTTCTCTTGTTCTTTGTGTTTAAATGTTTTTAACAACTATAAACCACCCAGAGTTGTTGGAAGTTGGGTGGCATATACATTCCATAAATTATTTGTTTATTTGCATAGCCACCCACCTCATGTAGTGACTGTGGGAGGCATACATAATAAAACAAAATACATAAAAGTAAAATACATTTTGTTGTTGTTTAGTCGTTAAATCGTCTCCAACTCTTTGTGAACCATATTGCGCCAGGCCTTCCTGTCCTTCACTGACTCCCTGAGTTTGCTCAGTTTCATGCTCATTGCTTCAGTGATGCTATCTAACCATCTCATCCTCTGCCGTCCTCTTCTCCTTTTGCCTTCAATCTTTCCCAGCATCAGGGTCTTCTCCAGTAAAATACATAAAAACTAATAAAACCACAATTTAAATTAAAAATAAAAACAAAGTAAAAAACAAAATGGCGAGAGAGAGAGAGAGAGAGAGAGAGATGGATGGATGGATGGATGGATGGATGGATGGATGGATGGATGGATGTTTGGAAAAGACTTCTAAGGCCCAAATGACATAGATTAGATACTTCATCGCTGACTTCTGATCACTTCTTTCTGGTAATATTGCTGATAAATGCCATGTCAGTTTAATCTAAGACCTCATTCATCTGTCTGTAGATGAGGGAGCTGATCTGAGTTGTATTATTGAAACCTGGTTATGTGAGTGTGTGGTTTAAATCTGACCAAATTCTTTCTATCAGTTCAGACTGGGAGAGAGCCACTGAGATGAGATCATGCTCATCTACCTCAGGCAGGTTATGGGATCCTTCACCTAATATGGTAAATAACACATACTGGGGATACTGTTGATGTTCCAAACCCACTGTGTTACCCAGCAACGTCCATGTACAAGTTGGTAAAGATGATCGCTAGTATGCTGTTGGAGAACTCTTGGGATTGATCCTAGAAGTCTTCAACAATCATAGTGAGGCTTCCCTATTAAGATTACCCCAGAAACTCATGGCCTCCATGACAACAACGAGTCTCATTAAAATTGAAATTGGCCAATGGTTAGCAAGGGCCATATCATTCTTTAGTTTGTGCTTCATGATAGGAGGGAGGTGGCTTGAATACTGGAAGATTAGAGAATGAGATTACTATCTGATAAATTTAGTCTCAAGGCATTCTTCTTCAGATTTAATATAAGGATTTTTTTAACTTTGATTGATAATTCTGAATTATCTTTGAGAACATCACTCCACCAGAACTGTACTATTATGAGTTTTCAAAGATGCGCTTCTGATTATGGTTTATGAATGGATGATGTCAGTGCTTAAGTAATATATTGTGGATTTGGAAGGGCAACTAGATCAGTCTGCCATTACCAAAGACTATTTGATAAATCAATCTTCCTTTTTTTAGGCTAGTAAGACATCTAAATCAAATACATATCCCCACCTTTAGAAAATCTCTAACTTTACCATATTTTACATGTTTTAATGTGCTTCCAACAGCTGTTCTTGAGGGGAATTTAAAAAAAAAAATCCCATATGTACTAAAACTTTTCTCTTGCAGCAAATGGACCACTGAATCTATAGTCCATGATAAAGTAGCCTGATTATGTTTTATAACTCCTTTTTTTCAGTAAATCTTCCAAGCCATTTAGATATGTTTAATGTACCGCTGTTACTGTATGACCAATATGATTCTGTTTCTTTGAAAGTGGAATTCTAATTGTTGACTGCAATAAATATGTGTTTGTTTGCATGATATGGGAACCAGGATTAACTGTTATAAATTCTAGACTGAATCTATTATATTTAAAAAATGAAAAAGCTATACAGTTTACATGCTTATGCCAGTGACTTAAATTGAAATGGATATTAGAAAATAAATAAGCTTTTTAGTCTTTAACACATACTATTTTAAATAGAAAAGTGAATACTACTGATACACAATTATCCCTATTTATTAAATTATTTTTTAAAAACAGATGATTTCCTAAAAGTGTCATTGATTTTAATAACATAAACATTAATACATGATCCTGAAGAGTTACAATGTGTTAAAAAAAAAATCAAGGGCAATCAGCAATAAAAAGCTATCGTCAATTAATATTCTGACTGTATTCTTGTGACCTGTAAATTGTTAAACAACAACAACAACAAAAAGTATTGGCAAAGTAATGCTTCTTAAAAAAAGAAGACAAATGTGAGTGTCTATTTGCATAAGTAATCAATTAATTGATATGGATAAATAGTAATGCAATAGATCCACTGATAGTATATAAACTGTGGACCGCTTCTGGATGTGGCTTGCATTGTTGCCCTTTCTCTGTCTGCACAATTATAATGCATATAATGTTATAGGAGTCTAATCATCTTTAAGTTCTATTGGCAATGCTCACTGTTTGCCTACCCTTTATTATATCTGTACAAAGAAAACCAAAATGAGGCATTTGCTATGGACCAAAAGAGAACATTGTTAGATGTTTTAAAAATGGGTACCATTTGAAGCTATATTTGGAACATCTTGCCCTGGAGGTGAGACAGGCCCCCTCACTCCAGGCCTTTCGGAGGGACTTAAAGACATGGCTCTGCCATCTGGCCTGGGGCAGGGAGGGAAGAAATCAGAATTGGGGTTGGCTGGCCCCTTAGTGGCATGCTGTGGCCCCAGCGGCCTCTTGGATTTCTTAGCTTTTTTATTTTTTAATGTTTGGTTTTATAACTTTTAACTGTATTCATGCTTTTTAGTATGTTGTAAGCCACCCAGAGTCCCCCATTGTGGGGAGATGGGCGGGGACAAATTAAATAAATAATAAATAATAATAATAATATATCTGAAAGAAAACAACAACAAAATGCAAAGAACAAAAACGGGTCGCCCATTCAACTGTTTAATCCACTATCCAGATATTACTACTATGAAACTGTGCCACCTTATATTTCTTTTAATCTTAAAACTAGATTGTGATCAGACCCCTCTTCAAACAGAAGATGCCTCCAAAACAGATGATTAACAGCCTTCCAAATACAAGCTTTAGAGTGTAAGTCTTAAACAAAAATAACATTGCTAGGTGTAATTAAGCTTCTAAGTGACGCCATCTTGAAAATTATTTTATGGGAACCTGGAAGGAATAGGAAATATGCATTATCTTTTCATCTATTGGTCCAGAGGAAAGATGGGCAACCACAATATGTTTTTGTGACTCTAAATCGCCCCAGAATTGGACCACTGATATTAGAGACACGCTGCCAAATAACCATTGCACAACTTTTTGCTTTGTAAAAGTAAAATAAGTGAAATATGCTTAAAATATCTATTTTACTTAACATACATACACAAAACTCAAACAAAAGAAGCTTAATTTCACTGCAGTTTCCTTTAAGTTTCTGAAGTGATTTCAGCTATCACAAGAGACTGTAGAATAGTCCTGGCGTCCAAAATGTAGATCTTACCCGAATTAAATACAACCTCTGGCAGACAAAATGTGTGTTTCCCAGTAAAGCAAAAAGAGTTGGTTGGAGAATAAATCACTAAACAGAAAGATGTAAACACATACATATACACTTTAATATAAGGAAATTCCTTAGGAAAGTTGTGAGCCAATTCAGTCTCAAAGGAATAAAAAAAATGGCTAAAGGAAATCTGGGAAATTTTAGAGAAGTGAAATAAACTTGGTATTAGTCATCACTGGCAATATAGCAGAAGAATTAAAGTGACAAAAAATAATCAAAATTTTGAATTAAGAATGGTCAAGACAAAGTATTTTCTTATCCTACAATTTAGAAATGTGAATATGAAGCTTAAAATGGTAAATATTTTTAATATGAAGCTTAAAATGGTAAATCATATTAAGATTAGGTCCTGGTGGCAACACAGATTTCTCCAAATAGTTTTCTTGGCAACATTATGGAAGTGATTTGACTTCACAGTCTAGCCTACAATCCTGAGATTTTCTAGTGTCTCCATTTTAAGTGCTTCTTCAAGATTAGTCAGGATCACTAAAATAATGTAACCTAACATCAGAATCATTCCTTTTACCCTTATCTGAAAATCTGAAAATGTAAAAATTGAGTACCTACACTTTAGACTGACAATCATCATCATCATCATCATCATCATCATCATCATCATCATCATCATCATCATTGTGAGATGGGCGGTGACAACTTTGAGATAGATAGATAGATAGATAGATAGATAGATAGATAGATAGATAGATAGATAGATAGATAGATAGATAGATAGATAGATAGATAGATAGATAGATGGATGCAAAATTATGGACACTAGGCTACAAAGAAATGATTAAATTCAGATCTACAATGACTGTAAGGTATAAATCCTTTGCAGAGAGGTTCCCCTTTGTAGGGCAGCTTTGTAGCTTCTCTGTCTTGTTAATCTAGGATTGACAGCTCCAATTAAAGTCATTTCTAGGGATTCCTCTCTATCCCATCATAAATATGATGCATTTTATATGTGTGCACTAAAAAGAATGGATAACTATGAATGCCTATCTGATGCCACATATTGAAAAAGGCAGAGCACAACAAAATACAAAACTAATAATTACTGATTAAAATTAATTCCCTAAAATAAGGAATTCCATTGTAAAATTATAACTGCATGTATCATCTAACGCAGTGCTTCAGATTCAAAGGCAAAATGTGCTCTGGACTACATAAAGGAGCTCACACAGCACCTTTCTGTGACTCCTCAAAGTAGCTGCATCCTTTTGGGCTGCTGTTCACAGCTGCACATCCCAGGAAAAGGTATTTGGACACAAATTGAACAAATAAATTAATTTGTGGGACCACCTGTCTCCCATTGTGTTGGCCTGACTGGTAAGATCCAACAGAGAGCATATTTCAGGCCCCATCTATTAAGCAATGTCATCTCATGGAGCCTAGGAGGCATGCCTTCTCTATTCTACAAGTGTCCTCTGAAACAACACTTCCCTTGAGGTCCACACAGCCCTGATCTTGCTTGCCTTGAAGAAAGGGCTGAAGTGCTGGCTCTTTCCAAAGAGACCCTGAGCTTGGGCCTTTGGCGAGTCTACCATTCGACTGAATGTTACGGAATTGTTTGGTTTTATATCCCCCAGTCTGGCTATTGTAACTCTGTTTTAACTATTCTAGTGTTTCTATCTTTGTTAGCCACCCAGAATATTGTATTAGTGAGCGTCTGTAAAAGTTGAAATTATAAACAAATGTTCCTTATAAAGTTCCATGCTATGTCAACATTTATTACTGCATTGGTGCTGAGCTGTTTATTTTAGGAACAGAGCTTTCATGACTTTTTAGGTTAAGGGAAAAAAGTGACTTAGAAAATGTGACATATGATTTCACAATTAAAACTATTACTGTGAGAATAGAAATAAGAGTCTCACACCAGAATGCTTCCTCAAGGTCTAATGAAATTGAGCAAATGAGACAAAATGTTATTTATTACCAAAAATATTACTATGTACTCAATTTATGTTTGAATAGGAAAACTAATTAATTGAACACACAAATATATTACCATGGTGTTCTGATAATTAAAATATAATTAAATTAAAATAATATTATAATAACATAATTAAAATAACTGTGGTACTGATCTGTAATACAACTTCTTCTTGAGCTATCAAGAGTTGGGCAAGTCCTCTTTAATCTTTCTAGGAAATTATATACGATTTATTTCCATGTGATCAGATAACCCTCAGAATTGGTTTCCCTCCAAGTGCAGGCAGGTTACAGATGCTGCTTTTTTAAAATATGCAATCCATTGTAGCTATTAAAGAAATAGGCAAGAATCAGCAATTAATTAAAATCTGACAGGTGCCAGTTAAGTTGAAAACCCCATGTTCCTTGCTTGTATTATTACTCCTCACACAAAATCCTCAGCCATGAAGGATCATATCATTCCTATGCAATTGCTTATTTTTGAATTAATAACTGCTTCTGGATTTTCCAACCTTCTAATGTACGCCTTATACGGACTTGACTTTATTCCTGTTCTACATTTACATCTATCTTTTTTATTTTCTTGTGCTTGATTGGAGTTTTAACCACTCTTGCTCTCTGTTGCTTTGAACTAGTTGCATCCTGTCTTGAACCTAGAGGTTTGACAATACTGTATTTCATCCAACGCTTTACATCCTCCAAATACAATCACACCACATGACCTCAGGATACCTAATTCTGTCTTCCCTTTCCCTCCTTCAGAGGCCTATTGTTATTGCAGGCAGCAAAACTAAGCTAGTTTGGAGAACTATATTGTGACTTTTTCAATTCACCAATTCTCTGAATTATTTACACACAGACTTTCTGCACCATGTTCTGTTCAAATACCATCCCATATAATAAACTCCTTTTATCTGGTTACAGAAAACTCAAGTTTTTTCTTCTTCACAACTTGATTAGAAAATGGCTTTCTGATTTTAGATCTGCATTTGCCAGGTCAACTTTTCCTAACTGCTCTTTGAAAAGTGTGTTTCATCTAATTACAAAGCAAAAACTTATCTTCGACATAACATAATGTGGAATATCATGAAACTGATTGTATGGAGAGAAGCAACTCCATTTTCTGTTGCATCCTTTGGGAAATGCATACTAGATGAAATATAATAAAATTGGTTTATACTGGCATTTTGTTAGGGAATAAATGTCTGTTAAATGCAAGCTCACTAATACGTCCATTTTTTCTGTTATAGTGGAATATTTTATCCATAATCAAATGCTTGATTTGATATTTATTTAAATGGCTACAGAAGAAAATTTTTGTTTCTTTAAACAGATGCAAGAAAGACAGATACTTTTTTCTAGATCATATGTGATACAGAGGCATCCATGAGACCTGATACATGCGTCAAAAACTCTGCCAGTTTGTACATGCATGCAATGTGACAATCTCTTTGTACAAAAGAGGTGGAGCTTGTGTCCCCACAATAAGATGCTGCTTTTGTCATTTGCCCACTTGACCCCTTTCACAGAAGCCTCTGATGTGATATTAACAAATTATAACTGCTTCAAGATTTCTGACTTGCACCATATATCATCTCCCAATGAATTTTAAATGCTGATTAATTCAAAATTATTTCTCTCTCTTTTTACATACACACAAATACAAGGAAATGTACAAATGCATACATACACATGAAGCTACTCCTTTCTGAATAAGGTTATACAAAACACATACACAAGGACTAAAAATACCATGCTGAAGAAATAAAGGTATGAGATGAGAAAAAGAAAAGGAGTCTTAGATATATCTAGTTTATATAAACACCATTTACTATATCTCTCAAATTATTCCCTGTAAACCCACCACACTGCCTTTTGCTTTTATTTTATTTTAAAGACCAAAAAGTAAGCAAGTAGGCAGTATGAACCAAGAGAACAAGATGAAGAATTAGCATATTAGTGATACAGAAATTCGTGGAAAACATTAAATATTGCCAGCCTTCTATGCAAGACATACTAACTAGACCATCCACACTGGAGCATAATTCAAACACAGCATCTTTGAGCAGCAATCACAAATGAGCAAAATTTAGCAATTTCACAAAATTAGATTGGTCCACTAGTAAAATGCATACAGCTTTCATTTTAAGCCTATGTTAGGCATATTTTCAAAGAATAGTATTATGATGATGATGGTGATGATGACGACGATTTAGTTGCATTGGGCTTCAAGTAGTAAAAGAGTGACTGAAAATCAGATGATACTACAAACCCACATGTTCACTCGGAAACCTTCAGTGCTATGGTTCTTTGATAGCTGATTACTGATATTACATTAGGCATGATCCAGTGAACATTAAGTAAAACCCTAGAAAAGTTATTTTTTGTGTATGCTTTCATTACAAGGCTTGTATCTGAAAGGCCGTCGGCTTTCTCCTTAGCTAGTACCTTCTGTTGAATCATTCAATCAGCAAACGTCATATAAAGATGCCTAGTACTTATAGCGGTTAATTGACTGATAGGGGATACCGTCAGGCCCCTTGTAGCTGCTCACGACCAAGAACACTAGATTCTTAGAATCTTATTGACCAGACTTTAAAAGGGGTTAGGTTACATAATCTTGGGAACTGGACATGTGTATTTTAGCACCCAGTTTGTCAATAGCTTCATTTAGGTGGAGGTTCTGTGATCCTCTGGCTGACTGCCTCATAAAGCAGTGGGAAGGTTGCTATTGGCTTCCTTGATATGGGAGGAGCACGCAGGTGCCCTGCAATATTTTGTAAACAGCCCTCCTCTTTTCCAGGCTCTGAGAGTCCATTTAAATTAGCCAATTTGAATCATCACCTTTTTTGAAGACTGGAATTATAATTGACCAACCCCACACTTTATGCATTCTTTTATATTTTTTTTCTCCCCCTTTCTTCCATGTCTATTTTTTTTACTAAGATCCATTAGAATCTTATCAAAAATGGTTTGTCTCACATTCAGAACCTTTCATTCCCTGGATATCTTTAATTAATTCTCTGAATCTTTCATCATAAACAAACCAAACATACTTTTCGATTTTTATTCATTTATATTTTTCTGAGGCTGTATGTACGTATGAACACATGAATATGCTTAAACCATATATTCAAAACAGACATTTTTCTAATCTAATCAGTCATCATTCTAATTTATTCTTGCATATCTGAATGTCCCATAACCCTTTTCAGTGCTCTCTGGTCTCATACCTCCCTATCAACTAGCAGAATATTATTCATTTTCTGTATCACATTTATTTGAAATGTTGCATGTTTTTCCTCCAGACTCATTTCTGGCATCCTGAATGTATGTCAGGATACTGCATATCCCTCCATATTGCCTGGTGAGATGGTCTCTAACGTAGAGATCCTAGCATGTATAGAATAGCGTGAGTATAACTGGGATAAAACTGGGTTTTTGTTGTGCTTTTGGCACACTAGCCAACATATGCCAAGCCTGCCTGATACCTCCCTTATCATTAGCAGGTAATTCTGCAAACGGTACGAGTAGAACTAAGCAGCATTACTCCAGAAAGTCAGAAGTATTTCAATAGACATGTATCATTTATACTTTACGTTTCATAGTGGAGAAAAATAAACAGTTATCAAGACCACTATTTATCACGACCCAAAGTTTCATTGTACTGCTTGCATCGTTCATTTGTGTTCATTTTGGTTCATTTTTTAATTTTTGGGGAGGTGCGTACTTTAAAATTACATGAAAGGGAAGGGGGATGGCCAAAGGTTTAGGAACCCCTGAGTTAAAGGGAGATTATCAAGCTTTCTAAAATGTTCTCACTCAGAACAATAGAAAGCAATAATTATTACAGTTATTATTATGACACAAATAGGAATATTTTTCTCCTGGACATTACACATACTATTTATTTTTTCACGTTGCTTGTATGCCACCCATTCCTTCACGCTTGAGGTGGCTAACAATATTAACATATACAAAGTTCAAGAAATCCCTTATCTGTATATGCATAAAAAACAAAAAATAAGCACCAACCAATAAAAATACCAGGTGACTTCCTGTCCAAGAGCACCCCCCTCTTCTGCAATGGAATCAGCTTTCCTGATTCCTAGGGAAGATGAGCCTAACTGAATTCCTACTGGGAGTTCCAAAGAGTGGGGGCAGCCACTGAGAATGTCCAGTTAAGAAGCTGTGTCAGGTAACAATCATATAAGGATGGGACTTGGAGGGAGTGGGCCCTATTTGAGCTGGTTGGATGGGCAGATAAATACAATAAAAGGCACCTCATCAGAAAATTGGGTCTGGAGCCATAGAAGGCTTTAAAGATTACAATCAACACCTTGAATTGCACTTGGAAGCGGCCTGGTAACCAATGCCGCTCCCAAAGCAGTAGAATCATATGAAAAAATCAAAATATCCCCATCACTGCCTGTAGCTTCCAGATATTCTGTAGCTTCTAGATATTTTTCAGGGACAGCCCCATGTACAGCATATTGCAGTAGTTCAAGTGAGAGGTGACCAGGGCATGAATGCTTGTAAGCAGGTTATCCCTACCCAGGAAAGTTGCAATTGGTACACAAGATGTAATTATGTAAAAGCCCTCCTAGCCATTGCTGCCTCAAACTGAACCATCTCTGAAGGGGGAACATAAGCTTGATCAAAGTCGAAGATGGAATTTCTTTGGAATAATTTGAGCACAAACCCAAAGTCACTCTGTCTTGGAGGGATTCAGTCTGTTCCTCCCCATCCAAACCATGATAGTCTCCAGGCACTAGGGTCATATCCACTGTATCATCTGTTTGGTCTGGGTCTATAATTGCCAAGACAATTGGACTGAGAAAAAGGTTCTTGAGCTGAAGGGACACCACTACTTCTGAGGAGACAGAAATGTTCCCTCATTCAAAGAAGCATTGTTTACTGCTTGGATCCAATTTTCAACAACCTCATGGAAGGCCTTAACCAACCATGAGGTACAGGGATCCTACTGAGAAGTGGCAGATATAACACTGCAGAGCGTCCTAGCCACTTCATCACGACTCACAGATTTCAAAATGATCACAGATCACATGAGAAGACTCCAGTCATTTCCACTGGCACTGTCCAGCTGGAGTCTAGCTCATCTCAGTTCTGAGCAGTTTTGTTTGCTAATGCTGTGAAAATGCAGCTTTCAGATGTCTTGGTGAACACCCTTCCCTAAAAGGGAACAAATTGTCTTAAAAAGGATCGCTAGATGATGCTCAGCAGACACAAAAACGGAATACATACGTACATACATACATAGACAAATTACCACTGTGTAGGATCAAGCTTGAGCTCATACTGATATCTGGTCAGACTTCAGATGGATCTTCTTTCAGCAGCATTCCAGGTATCTAATCTCTCACATCATCTCCTGAGCTCCTCAGTAAACCAAGAGGCTGCAGTGGATCTAAAGCAGCCCAATCCAACACCTCAGAAGCTTCATTATATTGGGCAACCAAAGTCTCAGGTACTGCCCAAGAGATCCTTGTGAAATGCTCCAAGAGCCCTCTGAAAACTAGCAAGATCCATTTAGCAGACCTATCCTTCCCCACCATGGACAGGGACTGCACTACAGAGCACCACAGCAATCAGAGAAGTTTATGACAAGGATTGACGTTCAGTGCCTCCCATTTCAAATTACATGTATCTTCTCTGAGACAAAAACCAGATCTAGTATGTGACCTCTTATCTGTGTTGGACCTTTGATAAGTTGGGTCTATGGTTGATAATGCTATCTGTGCAGTAGTGGCTTTTGATACCAGCAGAGCCTTGAGGATGACAATAGTAACTTTCTCCCCTTCTCAAAGTCCACAGGTGGGCAGGTTCTGAGTGAGAAACTTTCCCTTCCTCCCCAACCTAGGCTTCAGTAACTACCAGGTCTACCCTCTCATTCATAATCAAGTCATGGATGAGGAAGGTCTTATTACAGACAGAACTGAAATAAAATAGCAGCAGTTGGAACCCTTGGACTCCAAGGATCTGGGACCCTGACTCCTGGTATGAGGTCTGAGAGCTGAAAGGGGAAGTTTGATGAAGACATTGAACCAACTCTGGCCACTCTCAGTCTCAACCTATCACAATTAAGATCCCATTTCCACATGATGTACCCCTCATGGTTCATGTGAACCTGAACCATCTAATGCAGGTCGTTAGGCTTAAGCAGCCCTGCAGGTACCCTATTCAATAAACTACTACCATACAACATACACTACCCACTTGGTCCCTCCCCTAAGTGTCCCTCTGCTCTCACCAGAAATTGGTGGGAAGCACTCATAAAACTGGGAGATTTGAAACCCAACTCCGGCTCTCACCCAGAAAATATCCCACACTCTATTCAAAGTCCAACCCCTGGCAGAAAACAGCACTTAGGGAATCAACACTGATGAAGTCCATCAACCACACCTCCCCAGGTCATGTTCTCAGTTCAGGTGATGGTAAAGGCACTAATCCACTGGGGAACACACTTCTCAAATTGTCTTGTGGAGCAGTCCCAATGACACAGAAAGGCCAGCCAGCAACGTGCAGCTGGAGAAACCACAAATGGAAGCAAACTCTATATCCCGCAGCCACAGACCTCCTACAGCAGTGTTGTCCAAACTTGGCCACTTTAAGATGAGTGGACTTCAACTCCCAGAGCTGGCTGGGGAATTCTGGGAGTTGAAGTCCACTCATCTTAAAGTGGCCAAGTTTGGACAACACTGTCCTACAACATGCACAATACCTTCCTTGGAGGTCCTGTTTGCTTCTACTGCTGGTGACTCAGGCTTCCACAAAATAGACAGGCTATGAAAATGTGATTGCCAGCTTAGATCTGGCTGAAACTCTGATGTCCAGGATCAAATGGTGTTCCAGAGCCCCAGACAAGATCCCCAGGTACCAGCAGGATGCATTCCTTCCTTAGAGAGCAGGCTGACAGGGGACTCTACTCCAGCGCTCTGTGCCTTGCATTGCTGCTTCTTAACTTTTCAATCATGCAAACTCTGTTTCTTTTAGGCCCTTCCATGCCTGCCTCAAATGCCATTTAACTGACATTCTTATCTTCAGAACATTGTTTTTCTTTTTTTCCCTTCCCCTTCTTTTATAAATTTTTTTTTTTTTAAACCAATTGGTACTTCTTTTGTTGCTTAGTTCTGTTGTTGTGCACTTGATGGTTCTTTTCTTCCTATTGATTTATCTCTTTTTGATTTGAGCAACACTTAACAGCTGAGTATTTTGCCATCAGTTTTAACTCTGACCTCCAGGTTTTTTTAAAGCAGTTCTCAAGGGATTGTTTCTGTTCTTAATCTTAATATTTCCTATTGTGTGTCCCCCTTCCCCCTCCCCCCAAAATAAAAAGTGTACCAGCATGAAAAAAAACATCCAGAAAGGCCAGGAGAAGTGTTAAAGTTCAACCTTCTTTAACATTAAACCTGCATTATGCAGACATCTGCATTATAATTTTTTATGAACTTTTTTCATAAATGAGATAGGAAAAATACATTTACATTGCATTGAAAGAATCATGTTAATTAATGCCCGTAATTTAAGCCTTTAATATTTCTGTAAGTGAAAAGAGTCTGATCTATAGTGAGATCTTCCACTAAATAAAAACTTTGGGGTTAAAGCACAAGCACATGCTTAGCTTTTAAAGAAAAAAATATATAAAGTATTTTCTATTTTTTTGCAAAATACAGAGAAGAGGAGATGCATCTAGCAGTTTATGGAACAGGGTCACTTCTATCCAATCTAGATGGTTTCTTCCCAAACATGTAATAACAAAAATCTCTTTTCTAGATCCCCTCAGTAAATTTGTCACCGAGGGTAGAGAAAGTGTCATTTGCTGTACAGGCTTTAAATGGATGATTTCTTCTAGCTTATCCCAGAATGGCATTGACTTGACAAATGTGGGAAAGTCCATGGCTGTGAGATGGGGGCTTAGGTTGTGGGCTCTTGGTCAATTGAAAGGTTGCATTAAATGTAAATTATAGGACTGTTACTTAGATATATATCCTCCTCAACCAGGTGAAAGGCAAACAGGTCTCACACTAACTCACAGATGAACTTGCTGGCAAAAGCAAGAAAGGAGGCAGGCAATTATAGCTTTCATCTAGGAAGAAAAGGTATTTCATACAAACCATGCCATTTTTTAAAATAAAAGTCAGTAATACGTTCCCCTTTCAGCTTATATATAAGAAAAATATTAGCCAATCCAGGCAGTAAATATCCAGTAACAATAGCCTTTTATTAAACATATATTGAAATAAATTCCCTTGTCCTTTCTACCTCTGAATGTCAAATTTACACCTTATTATTAATATCTATCGAAATCACAGATTCATCTGCACAGGAGATGAAAAGTGAAAAAAAGTCACACACACCCCTCTAACATGACCTGTAGTTAGACAGAAAACAGTTTTCCCAGCTACTGCTTGGCTTCCTGTCTGTGACCTCTGAAAAGCATTGTAGGCCAGGGTTAATGGCCTTTCCAATCTCTGTGATAAGAATTCATTTTGTTCTATTACCAGCAGTTATCTCAGGAGCCTGCTGCATCACTTCAGCAGGGTTCAATCAATGAGAGGACCTAATGAAGTAACCAGCTGTAGCTCTATTTCGCCTGGTCTACTCTATCAGACAAATAAGATCTATCAGTCACACATCTTAAGACCAATCCTTGAAACAGCATCTTCAGAAGCTGAACCTGTATGCATATGAACTATTATCTTCCCATTTTTTATCATTAATTTTAATGTGGATTTTCTAATGCAGAAAATAAAAACAAGAGAGTTCAGAAAGAATGGATTAAGTAAACAATGCTGCAGATTCAAAAAGCTACATATTTACCAAACACTAATGGTTTTACATTAATAGTGAAATGTTTCAGCGTCCACCTCTAATTCTTTGCAATGCTGCATTAGAAACTGAATACAATTCTCTGAACTGGAACTGAGATCTCTTATGGAAACAAATGACTTTTCACAGTGGAAATAATGCAACAGAGGGTACATGACTACTGCTTACCCTGTACATCACCAAAAAGACAGCATAAGTGTTCCTATTAGGACTCAACATTGCAACTTTTAGAGGGGCAATTGTCACTTGAATATAATACGAGTAAACTAATTCTTAAAACCTTATGTAAAACCATACCACTATACACACAAGGATGGGATAAACAGATTTTGAGGGGTAGTCAGTTGTAGTGTTTTGGAGGATGGGAATCGTGTAGGATATTAAGATTATTGGCAGGGCTGAGCAGAAAATAACTTCATTGTAATCTTCTGTGGCAGTTCCCTCTTGTTCTATTAGCTCAAGTGGTGGAGTAGAAGACAACAGGTTATCTAAAAAATAAAATAATGCTTTCTACATACTTGGGGAAAATTTCTAGGTATGAAAAAGTATTGGTTTTCATATCTTTTAAAAAACAACTAGATCCCTTCTTTCTTCATTATATATAAAATGTTCTTTTTCTAGACTACAACCCCCAGCACAGAAAGGTAGAAACAAGGACAGAAAGCAAGCATCCTTTCACTTTCTCTCTTTCATATGAAAAATGGTTCTTGCTCTTGTCTAGACAAGAGCATGTATCACTCAGCTTTCACTTACAGTTGCAGCAATAGACACTGACTTTTATTAATGTCAATCAAAATATTTATCTTTATCACATATTAAGATGCTCCCAACAAATATAAAAATATATACTAATCCTTCAACATTATATTTTGTTACAGTTTCATGTATGCACATTATTGCATAATGCATAATTGATTCAAAACAAAGTTTCTATTTAAAATCCTTTTTAAATTTACCATAATTACATTTTACAAGATAGAATAGTCATATTTAATTTCCATGTCCCTTTAAAGTAGTCTGAGTTAAGTTGGTATCGAGAATGAAATGTGTACTTTCAAACTTAAATATCATCATAGAATTTGAAAGGGGGGAAATTATGCATATTTGCTGTTAAAGAAAGAAAACCTGACTATCCAACTAACACTGCTGACTCAAAATGGCTTTAATGGCTATAGAATATAGATGTATAAATATGCAAATTTATCTTTATTTATTTACTCAGGCTTACAGCTGTTTCAATTGTGAATCAACTCAACCCCTTTTTCATCAATTTTAATATGGATTATCATAAAGACATATTAATTCAAATAAACATGTATATTTTCTCCATCTAAATGCATATTAAGATTATAAACTGGGAAATTACAGGTTCAACCATTTACTCCTAAATCTCTTTATGCACACTGTTAATCTTTTAGTTCAGTTCCCCTTGTGCAATATGGAGATAATGACATTAACCTATCTCACAGATCTGCTGAAAAGAATGTATATTGAGAAGTTTGGAGATATAAAATGTATTATAGCCTGCTGTTCTGATGTTGCATGTTTGGGACAACTTTAGGTATGTCTGAAACTTATGTGTGATCAATCTATCTATCTATCTGTCTGTCTGTCTGTCTGTCTGTCTGTATACCCTTCTGTCATATCACAAATTGCATTTGGAAATCTTTTCAGTTTTCAAAATAGTTTGCCAAGCGACACAGGAACTGCTCTTTAATAATTACAACTTCAAAGATCTTAGCATGCACAGTTATCCAGTTATCTAAATTCTAGTATTATATAATAATGTTTGTCCTCTTTCTCCTTATATAACCCTGAAAGAGGGATGAAATATCTATATTGTATATGGAAAAAGATAACTTTATGCCTAGCAGGCATTTTGGGAACATCTGTCAATTTTTTTATGGAATGCACTGATTGTGGGGTATTGATTGCATTTAAACAAAGTTGTTGCAAAAAAAATCAGCTAACAATTCGTGTAGAAAGAGTTGATCAATATTTAAATGACTCTCTTTATTGATTTAAAATTAACTTTCAATTAAGAGATCTATAGGACTTTTAACTGCGACACTTATCCATTCAAGAGAAAATAAAGGTACATTTATCGATACACTTAAACAGCAGTGGCTGGTTTTCTATTGATTCAGTCATTTGTGCTGGGATTCGTTAGCGTCATCAGGCTTTAACTCGCTTACTAGTTTTTTCCCAGCGTATAATGCTGCAAGATGAAGGAATGAATGGTACATGGCTAACACAGAAAACAAAGAGAATTTTAAGAAATATAGGAAGGTAATCTTTTATGATTTCTTTTTCATATCTATTGAAATGAAAACTGCATTGTCCAGAAATACACCTGACTAAACTGTATTTTCTAATAAATAGTTGTATTATATTGTATCTATGTTGTACAGATAGTTATTTTTGCTGTCTTCTTTTGTTAATTCTGTATTACTTCTTATTGTTCATTTAGCATTTAACAGAATGTTGTTTCATTGAATTGCTTGTGAGATTCCAATATACTGCATGCACACACACACACACACACACACAAACACCCACCCATTTTTTTTTCATGTATAAACATTGTGAAATATGAATTTTAACAATGTTCATACATGAAAAAGAAATGGGTGGGTGAATACATGTCATGTAGGTGTATTGTGGTGCATTTGGAAGTTTTTAAGGATTTGCTTACTAGAAAGTAAATCCCAGAATGTTCAGTGGGATTTACCTTCATGAACTGTAAATGTGCATAAGGACTCTAACCTTAGTTTTCCATTACAAAACCTGTTACTATGAATTTATCCCAAATGCAATAAGTATTACCTTTGAATCATGATGCACTGGATCACAATTAGTCTTCAACTTGATTGGAAAAGGAAGCATATTATTACAGTGGATTGTAAAATAAACACACTATATAGAAAAGATGTGTATTTTTCTTTGAATTCATAAAGACGAAAAGCATACACAAAAACACCCACCCATACACATACACATATACAAAAGCACTCCTGGATAACATTCTTACAGAGACATATCAACAATATTTTAATATATATTTTGTACAGCAATTAAATTAATATACCATGTGAACAAATCACAAGTCAAATTTATGTTGGATTTGTTCTTGGTATATTAATTTTGGAACTAACTCAGAATACTGAATATGTGTTAACAGTCTGAACACATTCTCTTTTATTCTTTCCAACATTTAAATGGGATATAAACAGAACTAAACAAGATCAGCAGGGGTGGTTTGTGAACTGAAAGGAGTCTAAACATGCTTGTGTGCTATGTATAAACAGATAAATCAGTTAAACTGTGCTATTTTACAATTAAAAAGAGACATTATTTTCTTAGCTTTAGGAGATTTATCTTAAACTTTTTTCAGATGCATGGTTCTCCTACATTAGCATGCTTAAAGATAAAGAAAGACAATTGTTACTTATCTCTTATTGTACACATAAAACAACATTAAGTACTATATATCAACACTGTCCTGAACCATACTATAATATTTCTGAAGTGCACCAAGGTTAGCTGGAGATAACGTTAGATGTTTTTCTATTTTTTCATTCCAGTCTTTCTTGTGCCTATTCATGTTTTCTTTCTCTCATGGCCTGGAAAGGTCTATAGAGCGAATCAACCCTACCTAATATTGACCTGTTTGTTACCTGTTCATTTTCTGTGATGCAGTGTCAGGCCAGAAAATGAAAATGAAATGATTAAGTTAAAACTTCAGAATAGTCTCACTTCAAATATTGTTAAATTATTGTACAACTATATAGCTTGAAGAAAATGAATTTATATTTAAGTTTTAACTGACCATGCAGATTTTCTGTAAACACTTTAAATAAAACATTCATTTTAATTATAGAATGCTAGCTTTGGGAGTATTCCAGAAAATTTAAATGCACTTTGATCCTATCATTATTAAAAGGACTTGAGCATTTAGCTCTATACATAAATCCTATTAAATTACAATGGGATTTTAAGGGCACTTAATTTCTCAGGTTCACACCTTGTGTTCCTTTTTATGGTCATTGTCATGAATTGTGCATCTAAATCTTCAGCGACAGAATTTAATGTAGATTGATTTATATCAAGGAGATTAAAAACAGTCATTAAAATCAGGATTTACATTATACAAATATTTTAAATCAAATACTACATATTCACATACATTTTGTAAAAAAAAAAGTACATATTAAAGAATTGTAAAGCACTAAATCTGGAATATGTACTTTCTCTGGAGAAATGGATGCTATTGGTGAACAGATTTCTCCCTTCCACAATAGTTTTCTATCTTCAGCTCAATCTGGTTGGTTACAAGAACTATGAAGACTTGGAGCATTCCCCCAGGAAAATGGGAGGAAGCCCTGTTAAAAGTCCATTAAGACAGCAGAAGACTTTTTTTTTTTTAACTAACAGATTCACCTATGTATATATAAAATACTAAGCAATGTTTAATGTGCTGGGGGATGTTTTCTTTTGTATGAAAGATGTATGAAACCAAATACCTATATAGTTTGGTAGAGTAGATCTTCAATATTTATTATATAAAAACTGAAAAATAGTGAAGGTTAGGAAAGTGATATAGTATAAAAACAATATAACAGAAAAATCAGTGAGGTAAATAAGGTCTGGATTTAAAATGTCAAAACATTTATTTATTTAAAACATTCTTTAAATATATTGAAGAAATCATATTCTAAACAATGGCTTTGAAACATTATACTATGAATATATCACTCACATATATCAGAACCTTGTTTCTGCTAGTATCTCCCTTAATATATAGACTTTAGATCCCTGTGCACCAGGCTTTTATGAAGGGTACAGCATGCCTATGCACACTTCTCAAATTTCCATCCAGATATCATCTTGTGTCCCACCCCAATATTGTATGCCATGTCAGTTCTTCCGTATGACATCTGCATTTAGAACGTGTAAAGAGAAGACTATTTTATGCAAAACCTTTAGGGATATATGATCTTGGGATTTTCAGTTGTGTGAAGGCTATTTCACTTACTGCTGCATGAATCATAATTTTTATTCCATGCACAGGTATTGGGGTATCAGAGTAAGCCAGATTTGGTGTCAGATCCAGGTTGGCCAGGAATTAAAGTTCTGAGGTCAAAATCATGGTCAAGAATGTACTACTTTCATGGTAAATGACAAACTAGCCCATGCACCAATAAGAAAAAAAAAATCATTCTAATTGAAGTTAAAATGACATCACCCAAAATTTCCAGCAGTGTATTAAGTATTCAGTATAAAAAGATCTACAGTATAAAGGAAGGAAGGTAAGATGTCCAGTAATACTTTAAAGATACTAAAAAGATTAATGTAGTGAATGAAATGTATTAACATGGGTTTTTTTAAATAATATGGATCCATGAACTTATTTATTTATTTTTTTAAGTAGTAACTCTTATCAGTTACCCTCTGTTAAGAGTTTGCTTACATCATATAAGTTTAACCAATCTTAGAATATGTATTGCTTTCATCACAGGCTTTAGAATCATTCTCCATGTTGATAAAAATGTAAAATATTCTGATATATCTGAGTTTTAATCTATGGATTTTGCATTCTTTCCATACATCTACCCCAAGACTGAAGAAGGAAGAGGGAAAAGATACCCAACTATTTTTTGTCTTCTTAGAAGACAGCTTTTATCTTTTTAATGCTATGTGCTTCACAGTCTGATTCCCCCTTTCCTCTGGATTTTCAGACATCATGTTTCTAGAATGGGACCTCATAACTGGAAAAGCAGATCTATTTTGATGGTAAACCAATTTGGAAAACAATGGAAATGTAGCCAGTATGTGCCTACAAGGCAAGACAACTGATTTCTTACAAATGATTGAAACGTTATCTAATTCCTAAAATTAGATGATGTTTATCTTATCAAGCTTGATCATTCTCCCTGCAATTTTGTTTCAGCACACTTACTATATACAGTATATGGAACAATCACTTGGAGATCTCTCTCTCTCTCTCTCTCACTCTCTCTCTCTCTCTCTCCAAGTGATTGTCGATAAGACTTGATTTTAGATATCTGTGCATTGTTTAACAATATCTTATGGTTTACGTAGTCCATTTAAACCTTTGCTGTACTCTGCCTAGGGCTTCCCTCCACAAATGTTTCACATAATCATTATATTATCTAAATTGTGGTGCACATATACACACAATGCAAGAGATGTGTCACAGGATATAAAATTATTTTTTTTGTATTCAGGATGCTATATGCACTTCATTACAGTACTCTATTAAGACATGAAATTGGCAAACAATCCTGCAATGCTATAATGCAGACATACCACAGTATCTAAAACATTTCTAATGCAATGGTTTGTTTTGTTTGCAATAAATGCTTCCACCAAGAGCTAAACAAAGCATCAACAAATTTCAGATGGTCTCTCTTTTACAAAGGAAAATTTGTGAAAGTTTATGATAATCACCTGTTTTCATGCTGTGTTGTTTTGATACTTTAATTTAGAATTAAATGGGATGGAACTAAACTTTAAATGACTCATACCTTGAATTAGTGAATGCCAAGGCATTCAGTGCTTTAAAATACTCTATTGTGCTTTTCTTTACATAAAGTAAGGTTTAGAAGCAATCCAAAAATTTAAATAATAATAATAATAATAATAATAATGATGATGATGATGATGATGATGATGTTTATTGATTAGCTGTAAGGAATATCAGTATACAAAAATCTATTTATTATCTAATGATAAAGAACAATATGCTTAATGACTTAAACTTGTAGTTCAAGTTAAGCATAAAGAAATATTTTAGTAACCTAATTCTTTGTATATTTATTTATAATTTCACTTTTCCTAAGAAACTGCAATTTAACTTGTGGTTTGACAGTACCAAATGAAACAACATCCAGACCAATTACAGCCTTACGTACCATACAGTAGTTTGGCTTTAGCCAAACAGAAAATCTTAATCTTCTCTTCCTTCTTTAATACTGAAGAGGCATTGCCTTTCCCACCTGCATGTAGAGTTTGCTTTTTCTTCAAAGCTCAGGAGATTCCAGCAACAAAATCAATGTATGCATGTTCAGAGCATTTTTAGAGTTTTGTAAGACAGATCTTTCAAATGGGAACTAGTTTAAATGTTATTGAGCTGAATTTCGATCTGACGGAGTCAGCGAACAGCACAGAAACAGTTTACTTACCACTGCTCACACTACAGGAGGCTGCAATCAGGTGTAAGCCTGTGCAAAGATAGCTGTGTTATGTGGTATTTCTAAGTGACCCCTTATCCTACTAAATCCAATAGTTGTTTAAATAAACAAACAAACATACAGATATTATGACATGTAATTGTTTAGATTTCCCCCCCCCCCTTTATAGTAATGAAGCTAAATTAAAGCTATCCTAGTAGCTTATACGTAATGCCATATAAGCGCCTGGAAGCTTTATAGATCTATTTTTTAATCCTAGCTAAGCCGATCTAAATCATCCATAATTAATTCATGCAAATGGAATCAGAGGAACACCATTAAATTGTTGACATTTAGATAGAGAAATCAGATATGCAGTTCAGCCTCATTTGACGTAAACATCTTTCTCTGAACACAGAATTCCTTTGGATATATGGGAATTTTAAATAGAGACATGGAGATTTTCCTGACAGTGCACTGAATAGGAAGACCAATGATCAGAGAGTTTCTAAATGCATATCAAAGACTCTCTGCAGCTTTGTGCTAATGTAAATGGCTAGACTTCTCCCCATAATTAAAGAAAAGTTATTTTCCTGGTGTGGTAACTTGTGCAGTCACACTGTGGAATCTGTATCAAACAGGATGAAGCTATTATTCAATGCATAATAGAATCAAATGACATCACATTTACAATAATATGCTAAAAAGAATCTTATTTTTGGATAGCACAGTAGTATTACAATCCATCACATGACAGGATGGACTTTTCCTGGCAACACAATTACAGGCTGATATATCACTGCATCATCATTGCTACAGCTAGTGACAGTTAGAAAGCAGCCACTTTTGTGACTGGGCATAGAATATAATGTGTAATACAATACTATATTTGATGTCAATTATATGCATATTTGTTCTGTACCTTTTTATCTACTATTCATGGTTGCAAAGTATAAATAATACATAAATTGTTCTTACCTCCACCCAGGTAAAATTACATTTCCATTTATTTTAATGGGAACATTATGTAGGAAAAATGATTTATATATGTATGATGTTTACACATGTATGGTCACAACTGTGAGATACCTCCTACATGTTCTGTCCATGTGTGTGTATGTGTGTGTGTGTGTGTGTGTGAGAGAGAGAGAAGTATAGAATATTTTTCCCATATTCTTTCCCCAAACAACAACATTCATTTAGACTTAATTAAACTCTATTCCATTTTAGATCCAATAATGTATTTACAATTTTTTTAACAGTTGTGTCACCTCTAATGGTATAGTTCAATTATTGTGCGCCTAGCAATTTAGAAGCAAAATGCGGCCCTTTACAAATAAATGAATGATTGCTCTATTTTTTTGATATTTCTAATGTATACAGAGAATAAATTTTGCCAATTAGAAGAAAGTAATGTTAACATGCCAAAAATATTCTGAAAAAAATATGTGGGTTTCAAAGACCGAAGATGGAAAAATAAGAAAATATGGGGTAACTGTTTTCACTGCTTGAAGAAGAAAATCAGAATTCATGCAGCTGTCTTTAATGTTTTTTTGTATATGTGTATATATGTATAAGACACTCAAAGAAATTGGTGCCAAATTATGTTTATCCTAAAATCCTGGAGTTCATCATTGTTTTCAATGCATATCTCTCAATTTCACTGTGGGGTATAGGTATAAGGAAAAATATTAGAAACCACAGGTTCAATAATTTAGCCTAAAGTTGATAACAACTGAGCAACATAATTGCTAAGGAATCAATTTTTTAAAAGTATATATAGTTTGACTACAGAAGTAATTGAGTTGCTCAAGCTGGGAATAGGAGAAGGCAGAGCTTAGAAGATATATGTCATGGGGTTAAAAAAACTTCCGAGGCTATATTCAGAAGAAGGATGTTTTTAAAAGATATATTTTCTTTTATTCTCTAGAGATATCAATTCGTTGTATAACAATAACACATGTTCAGTTTTGGGGCTGTTAGCCATTCCTAAAGCTGAGCCCATGATACAATAAAGCACAGGATTTAATCTCCTATTTCCCCTACCCCCACCTTGATGCTACTCCAAGGGGCATTAAAAAACCTTTGTTCAAGACTAATTAAAGCTTTGAACAAAAGCACTACTGGGACAGAAGGATACACTCCAACAAGCTCTGGCAGGCCTTATCTATCTATCTATCTATCTATCTATCTATCTATCTATCTATCTATCTATCTATCTGCCAATCTATCTGATGGCAGCTTACAGTCAAAATAAATAACAATAGCAGCAATATGCATAAAACAGATCCAGTCAACAATATTAAATAGCAACCACTATGGTAATTTCAACATTAAATATTAAAACAGCCATAGTAAAAACATCCATAATACCTCAAAACAAAATAAAAACAAAACCTCCATCAAGATGACCATCAACCACCAAAGGCTCTCAAGAACGATTTTGTCTTAACTGCTCTCTGGACAGCCTGCACTATGGAGAAGGGTATCCAAAGGGGCTGGAGGGGAGGGCAAAATACCAAGATGGTACATATGATTATGAAGTTGAAGTCCTTCACTTATACATGTGTGCAATACTGAAGCACATACAGATGTCATGCCTGCCATCTTCACCTTTTGCCTCTACCTCATGGATACCTGAATATAGGGCTGTGTGGCAGTCTACTATCTCACAGATAGCTATTCCATTCTCTTATTTATGAGATACTTTAAAAGGAAAAAAAAAATCCTAAACCGCCCACAGTCGCTTTTCAACAAGATAGGCATGACAAATTTGATATATAAATAATTAAATAAAATAAATAAATAAAATAAACAGTAATATTTATTTACTAAGTATAAATACTACCACTTTAGTTTATTTTTTAATTGTCCACCTCAGCATCTCATTATCCTTTATGTAATTATAGATGGCAAAATTGGAGGGTCAAAGTCCAATTTCAGTATTTATTGCTGATATTTCTAAGATTGTTCAGGAGATAGTTTTAATTTAACAGAGGGATAAAAAGGCTTTATATAAACAAATAACATAAAGACATCTGTGTAGAATCACTGAAAGATCCCAGAGAATATAACCTTTTGGAACCAGAGAGATTAGTCCAAAATAATAGCAGGTAGACAAAGGTGGGTTAAACTGATTGACATAGACTATCTTAATAGTTAATTTTCTCTATCCAAAACAAGATTGATTGAATCATTAACCATTCCGTGATAACAAACTAAATCTTCTGGGCACTTCTACATCAGAAGGTTCCACTCCCCAATCTCTCACTAATCACTCTTAAGTCAACCCACAATCACTTTCACTTTCACTTTTACTGACCTCAAAATGGAGAACATTATGAACTCATGAAAAAGGGAGTAAAATTGCTAAAACCCACCTCCATTCATGTTTCCAAAACTTACTGTGTTCATTTGTATGCTTGTTTACTTCCTCTAGGACGTAAATAAGTTAGAATGTATGCAATGGCAGTAAAAGGTA
This sequence comes from Python bivittatus, assembly GCF_059951505.1. Taxonomy (NCBI): domain Eukaryota; kingdom Metazoa; phylum Chordata; class Lepidosauria; order Squamata; family Pythonidae; genus Python; species Python bivittatus. The sequence continues at coordinate 30,147,116 of NW_028277086.1, forward strand.
CTGTTAATTTAGCATCTAGAATTTAGCAACTTTTGAAAAATAGAACTAATTTTTAAAAGAATGTTAGTTTTATTTCTAAAATGTACTGTTTTTCCATGCAGTAATACACAGAATGCAATAATGTTAAGAACGTAACATTCTTAATTAATATGTACAAATTTAATATGAGGTACCCAGCAAATAAGAAAGAAGAACACCATCTTAGAAAACCCAGTTAAAATGAATGACTCAGAAACACTAGAATCTTACAATGATGTGACTTGGGAGGCATCTTTAGTTAAATTACCCTACAATAGTAGTACTGGAACTAAAAAGAAACAACCACATTGTTTTTCTGAAATTAAAGTGTAGAGCTAACTATTCTAAACATCTTGTCTACATCAGCAAATGAAACAGATACAAACTGCAGCAAAACAAAGAAGTAAAGTAGGTGCTTCTAGTTCATATACCACTTTAACAGTATTATTCTCTCTTTCAGAATAATTCTCCAAGAATCTAGGACATGATGAACAAAGACACCGAAGCCAGATTGAATGAAATCAGTTTCACATGCTGAAGTATGAAATAAATCATAGTCTCCATCTTCTTGGACAGCACATTTTGAATGTTCAATGCCATTCGAAACAATGTTCCTCCGCAGATACAACAGGAGTGGTAAAGACTAATTTATTCAGCATATATTTGTATAGGAATAAGCTTTCAAACATGCTGCAAATCAATACTGACCGAAAATTTGCCTCAAAGATGTTTTCCCTTGCAAAAAGGCTTCTCTCCTTGGTGATGATTTAGAATTTATTTTATGGATGGAGGTGAAGGTGCTTCTTTGGATGGTGTTCTTTTCTTTTCTGTTAGATATATTTACATCACTCTAAAGCCTACCTGGATGCCTGTATTTTCTAATCTGATATAGTCCAATGGGAGAATTTCCCATTGTACTATGAAAGATTAGATATCAAAAATACATACCCCTTGGCCATTTTTCATAATAAAATATGCACAGGCATCGCATTACACCCATAAGAACTTTAGTGAAATTTCACTGAAATTCTCATTTCAAGCAAATTCTCTCTCACCAAATAGAATGACTACTCTTAGGAAATAATACAGCACTACTCTAAATTGTGTTCAATTTAATGTGGCTCCAAATTTCTGCCAGTTGTACTGTGGCTACCTTTCCTACAGCTTAAGAAAATCTTGAGAAACCCCTGAGAAAAACAAGAGGAAACGTGTACCTTAGAAAAGAGAAAGGGGAATCTTAGACCACCTGGGTCCATTTGTGGTCCTCATTCTAAACAAAACAAAACAGAACACTTTTAAAAATACAGAACTAAATTAAAAAGACAAATTGAAACTAGTTTTGGGTAAAACGATTTGCACTATTTCCAGATGCAAAAAGAGACAGCATCTTTATAGGGCTGTTTTAGGAAGTTAGGTATTCTGCTCATTTGGAAGAATGAAGATTTACTAGGATAATGCAGATGATATTGCTTTTTTCCCCTTATTTTGCTTAGAAAACATGGCTGAGTTGTTACAATACTATTGTATAGTTGTATTGTATAGTTGTTACTATCCCTTTCTGCAAGCATTCTCACTCTGATGATACTACTTTATGAAATAAAATAATCCCAGTAACATAAAAACTAAAAGCTCATTCTCATCTGAATATATTTTACAACAAGAAATGAAGTTTCTGAACTCAACAGAACTGTATTTTTAATTTTTTCTTTATTGGGTTTATAGCTTGCCTTTCTCTGTTCAAAGAAGCATTGAGGGAAAAGGATAAAATATAACAAACATAAAAATAAAGCATAATTAACACCATAGTTAAAATAATACACAAAGTAATTGTTAATATCATCATCAAAACTATTCTAAAAGTTAATAGAAAAGATGTGCCTTCAATCTGTTTCTGAAACCTGAGATGGAAACTAATCACAATTCCAGTGGGACAGTGTTCCACAATTTGACACTAATGTGAGAAAATGCTTCTTCCATCTATCCAACAAATAGGCCTCTGTGATCAGGGGTATCTTCAAAAAGGACTCCTCTGCAGATATTAAAATCCAGTGAAGCTTATAATGATAAAACCAGTCCTAAGCTATTTAGATGTTTAAGTAAAAAACAGTGCTTTAACTGAGCCCAGAAAACAACAGGCATTCAAGACAAAACTTTGTGGACAACCATAGTACTGTCTGCTAGTCAGCAGCCCAACCACTGCATTTTGCACCATATGGTTTCTGGATGCTCTTCAGGAAAAGATTCATATAGACCCCTTAATTTCACTACCTCACAGAGAGCCACAGATTGTACAGGATCGAGCAATCGAGCACTTTGTGGACCTATTCTTTCATAGACTTTAGCTTTTATTATGTCTATTTATACATATCATTCTGCCTATGTTGTATGAGCTTTAGTGTTTCTTTATAGCAGGGTGGGCAATCTGTGGTCACCCAGTTGTTTCTGTTCTTCTTCACAAGCACAGCAGCCATCATGATCAATGCTGAGGAATGCTGGGAGTTGTCACTCAGAAATATCTGCGCAGCCACAAATCGTCACTCTTGCTTTACAAACGCCCATTTCAGTTCTTAAAACACTAGGCCAAGCTTAAAATGGTGGGGTTCTTTCTCCACACATGCTAGCTATCAGGATTAGGAGAAAATGTTAGAAATGTAAATTTCAAGAAGTGACCAAATTATCTTTGGCTTTGAGTTTATCCTCATATCTGGTAGAATATGCAGGCAACTGCTGGTGCCTATGTATAGTTGATAAAAGCCACTGTGTTGTTGATAAAAGGCCAGTGTGAACACCAAACTGCTCTGAATATTATCTCTAATAAATCAGTATTCATAAAGAATCCTAAGCATTTATGACTAATACTATACTTCATGACAACAATGGGATAAACTGAATGTTGTCATAAGGATACTGCATCCTGGGATTTTAGGGATTTTAGGGAGCAGAGCAATCTTGCAATAGTAGGCATTATGCTATGCCTCCTGCCGATTCTGTGAAAGGTAGCTGCTACTTTTACCAGCAAAAGCAATATTTGGGGCAAGAAGGATGAAAGCGATAGAGGAAAAAAATATTTTACCACTCTTACACTTCACTTGCCCCCAAAATGGCCATATGCAATTTTTCATGAAAAAGATTTCTACTACTAGGATTCCAAAATCTCATCTTGCATTTTATAACAACCTTGTAGTAATTAAGTATGACATAGTTTGTACAGCAATTAAAAAGCACTCACATGCAGACGCTTGTAAGCATTATATATTTTCTGTTTCTTTATTGAAAGTACATATGTGTACTTTTGCCCCTAGCTTAAATACAGAGAATGTTGTAGTTGCACAGGAATTGTCTCAAGAACATTAAAGCAAGCCAAACATGATTGCATTCCAACTAAAATTGCTCTCTTTATACTGTGTATTGAAACTTGATAACTGTTGGTTATAAAATTCCTTTGATTTTCTGTAGGTAATAAAATACTTTGGCAATTACTATTGACAGTTCTGGATAATCTTGAAGGCTGCCTTGCCTGAAGAAGATGAGTGTTACAAATCACTCCACTGAAAGAGGGAAGAACAGCAGCAGGCAGGAGACAGGTTTCAATTTCACAATGCTGATTATCTCATTCCTGATTCTATGCATGCCTAAATCTGAGGATCCCTCAAGCAGCTATATGGACTTCTACTTTTAAAATGCCTATTACGCTTTCATACTTTTTGCTGCTTCCTGAAGAGTGCCATTTCGCCAAGCTTAAATAGCAGAAAATTGCACTGCTTTTCCTCTGCCCATCTCCTCAATCTCTATTAACCCGCACAAGAACAAAGGAATATGATGGCCCAGGTATAGGTTTGAAAATAGGTTTGAAGTTGTTTTTCATTTACTGGTAGCCATCTTTCTGATTCATAAATGTAGTTTAACAATACCGTTTTAAAGCATTAGGAAATGATTGACAATGCAGAATTTTTAACTTTAATGTATGCATATCCACAAGAAGTGCATAGATCTATGCACATTTTCAAATTTATAGGCTATTTACATAAGCTTTAGATGATAATGAATTATTGATAGTCTTACACCTTAACTAATAGTATGCCAAGATACTGAAATTCTTTCTTTTAGGCAGCATGAGAAAGAAGGACGGAAGAGGGAGGGGGAAAAAAAACCTGTGAAGCACTGGTTTTTAAGCATGCGGGAGGCTGTTATTAGATGTCATAAACTGAATGATGCATTATTCTATGAGCTGGTTAGAGATTACAATGTAAAGGTAAAATAGAGGACAAAGACTTCATTTGAAACAATAAGGTTAAATGTTCTTTTAAATCAAGTCATATTTTAATTCAATATAAAAAAAACAAAAGTCAGATAAAACTGAGTTTGCTTCCCTTTAATATTTAAATGCATTCATGTATTAATTCTAAAAATGCAGAGTATGTTATTTTAGGTCTGTCTGTCTGTCTGTCTGTCTGCCTATCTATCCATCCATCCATCTATCAGCTTACGTTCCAATTGTATTATTAAACAAAGAGAATATCATTTTAAAATTCCTGTGACTGATCAAAATTTGACAGTTCAATGTCCCTTCTAAGCTATTACATTAAAATTCATATGGGTTGTCAGACACACATGTGCACACAAAAGTATTTTTAATTTTTTTTTAAAAAAAGGAAGAACTGCTCTGCATTAAAAAGGTTAACATTTTTTGTTTTTTGCTTAAATGACAATTGTTGGCTAGCCATCAATTCTTAGCTTTAATCTCATAGCAGGCTCATATGTCTGATTACGTCCTTCTGAGGCTTATATGGATAGAAAAACCAAACTATGGCCTTCAACTAAAAATGGAGTGGGGGGAGTATAGGGGTGTGATATAGCATTAAGGCCCACAGCTGTTGCTTGCAAGCTGCAAACATAGGACTAATTTGCTGCATGTTTTGCCTACTTTGCTGCTAATAAAGTGTTTTGCATGCTTTCTATAAACACTCTATTATAGTTTTATAATCTAGTACATCTTAGTAAGCATGAAGTCTGCTGATCCCTAAATTATTCATAACATGGTCCAGACTGATTAAGATTGGCTTGTTAAGGACCACAAGAAGCAATTAAACTGACAAGGCAGTACAGCCTTGATGTATACATTTATTATCACAAGAATACCCAAAGTGAATGCCCTTATTAAGCAATGAATTTCACCTCACTGGCCTTCTACCACTGCTGCCACAAGCAGAGGGAGCTAGGAACAACATGTCAAAAGCTAACTCTGAGGAAATGCCTATCTTCAAGTGAAACCGATTTTGTAATGAACCTTTCAGTTCACTCCTGAGGTAATAAATCCTGACTGGTGCATTAATTACTTGATAACATCCCATCAAAATGCAAATGCAGCACTTGACCCACAGGAATGGCGCACTAGCTGTTAACTCTTCAGGGTATACATAAATTGTCTGTTTTCTTTTATCAAACTGGGCATTTATTTCCATCTTGCTGGGGTGAATGTCACTCTTGCCACCCTCAGCCCCTTGGTGGCCTGACACCATTATTTGCTGAGAATTGTCACTAGGTGATGACTTTCTAATTGTGCTACTACTTTGAAGCAGAAATTTCTACTGCATGTTTTCTCCTCCCCCTTTCAACTCCTACCCACCAGGATTTTCACAAGTCAAGGACAAAGCAGATACAAAGTATGGTCTCCCCACCTCTAAAGTGCACTGGTTTTCTCTACCAAAGGCAGCACATTAAACAATGAACTTCATCCTCTGAAACAATTAAATAAAAGCTGAACAAATGTGAACTACTAACATATGCAGCAAAAATGTTTCTCTACAGTACTCTTTCCAACGTATAGTAACTTATTGCCTTGTAAATGTGCTGTACATCTACTCAATAGTTTCTATTGTTGGCAATCAGAAACAAAAAACACAAAAAAGGCACAGCTTATAATAAAAATGTAATGCTTAAAGATGCTCTGTGGTATTGTCAATTTGTCCTATAAAATGAGCTTGTTTTACTTAGGGAATGGTTCCACAATAAATGCTAATGAGGCTTTTGTTTCATATTTCATTATTTGACACTCAGATCAGCATCAATAGGGTTGACTCCCCCCCCCCCAACACACACACACACACACCATGGGTCAACCTACATTACAGCATTTTATTTCTCTGGAAGGCTTGGTGAAAAACCTTAATTCAGGTTACTAGGCAACCCTGCAGGTGAGAAAATATAATGTTTGGCCTACTCCATCTTAGGAAAAAAACATAGTGGCCTAATGCTTTCAAAATATACACTGGAAAGCATGCACTGATAATTCTTTGCTACATTTTCCAAAGTTGAGGTCAGGTGAAAATTAATTGATGTTGAAAATAATGACAGAAGGAGAGGTACCACTGAGACTTGGTGTGACTGGCATGTGATAATGTTAGCAAGAATCCCAGCATGTGACTGGACAATGTTGTGAAAAATATACTTTATGTGAAGGAAAAACAAGTTACAAAACGTAATTAGTTTTTGACACTTTTCATATGTTATTATCTTTTCATTTGGAACATTGCCTTGGGATATCAATACAAAAGTATAAATGAAACATTATTATTGTAGATCTAAAATAGAGAAAGAGATGGCTTTAGACTGCACATCTTTTTCCATGTCCTTCTGAATAAACAAAATGCTCTGTGCCAGCTAAGGTATATAAGCCACAGAAGACATATTTGCTACAAAGACAGCAGAGATTTCTTCAATATAATAATCCTGTTATATGTGATTATATAATTTTATTCTTAAAATAAGGGGCTCTGAAAATAAGTGGTCTAAAATGCTAGAGGTTAATATGCAATTAAAGTATAGCAGCAACAGCAATAAAGTTTCTCATATAGCAAATGTATTTTTAATTTTTTTCCATTGACGTTTATACCTAGAAGTAATTCATGCTGATTACTAAATACCCCTTGTGAGTTCCTTTGTCTTCTCAATTAAAAAGAACAAAAAAACACTTGCCGTTAGCAATGCATTTCATAAACCACCAGCTCTCATGCTTGATGAATCATTCTTATTTTATGCAGTGCTGCATGATAGAGAACTGAGATAAATAAAATATTCTATCCACAAGCTATTCAGTACAATTTATCTTCAGCAGCTTACTAGTCCAGTGATAATACCTGGCTTGCAGATTGTAATGATCAGATTCTGTTTTCATTTGAAACAGGAGCAATCTGAGCACTATAGTTTTTAATTTACATATATTAGTGAGGTTCAAATGTGGCAATAGCTACAAGCAAGTTCTCTTGCAGACTGAATGCTCACCTTACATAATGGTTTCCCTTTAGCAATTATTCACCAATGAAGTAACTAGATAAAATTGAAAACAAAGAAGGCAGAAAAGGAAAATCATGCAAAAAATGCCATCATCTAGATTAGGATAATTATTACAACACAGAGAAGGTCATGTTTATATTAGTAATTTCTTGTAAGACTTCCCTGTATTGAATTCCTAATACCTCCCATCTCTTTGCTACTGCATTGTTTGCTTTTCTCAGCTTACTGGAGTTATGATAGAGGGTACCTTAAAACATGTGAAACAGCATAGTAGCACAGAGATTATGTTGACATCACTTCGAAAAAATGAAATTTAGAAGCATCTGGTAAACACAACATCATTATCAAATATTATTATACTACCCTGAACATTTAGCAAAGCCAACAGGCTTATAATAAATACCTCTTACAGTTACATCCCTTTTATACTGACCACAATATTGAGCCTGAATTCCCAGCAGCATCATTATTAGACATTTTCTGCCACCTTTCTAAATCTGAAAAGCTTCCTACATTTAGTGAAGATTAGGTAATGCTACAAGCAATCAATAATGGCTATCAATTCCATACCTTGTTCAGAAGAACCAGCTGATTAAAACTAAGTTAAAAGCATAGTTGAATATACAGTAATTTAAACCAAGATGCTTTCCCAAATTGCATCCTCATAATAAATAAAATATTTTACACATGCATGCACATGCGCACACACATAGAGGCCCACACAGACACACACAAAGAATCACCTAAAAATGAGAAAAAAAGCTTAGCTAGAATGACATCCCTTCCTTGAATCTTACATGGATGAGAGATAGAGGAAGAAGTCTCAAATAATGAATAATGATATGTCAGTCCCAACTGTGATTCTTTTTCAGGCATGTCTTAAGGTTATGGGGCCTCCTAATCTCATTTTACTAGTAACATTTGTGAATGCTCTTCTTGGTAGCTTTAAAATATATATTTAAAATGCTTTTAAGGAAAATTGGAAAAGAGCTATTAACTAGAATAGACAAACTGATACTGTATTTCTACTTGCAAATATGCCAACAAGAAAGATTGAAAATGGCTTCTTCCTATGTACAAAAGGCACACAACAATGTAATCACATCAAACAGGTATAATACAACAATAAAGGATATTTAACAATAATGGATAATTGAATACTAATTTAGAGGATATGAAAGCGATGTCTCCTTTGTAAAGAAATATGTCCAGGAAATGGATGCATCAGTCCATTCATTTTGCTCAGATGTAAAGTTAAGCTATGATTTACCCATACCAATATTATATGAATTAATCTTGGTGCTCATATGCTTCCCTTCACTTTTCTTCCATACATCTGCAAGGGACTGATTAAATGCTTTTGCTTTTATTTTCAATTAACCAAATTTGTTCTTATGTAATTATATTAAACTTATTTACTATTACCATTATTAATCAAAACTATAATTCAGACCAAAAAAACAGTTTAAAATGTTCTTGTTTCTGTAAACCAAGTTTAAGAGTAAACATAACTGACCTAAGTTTGGACAAAAGAACCACTGCTGATAATTTAAAATAGAATCAACAATCAACTATTACTGTAACGCTAAGCTACATTTTACCATTACAATGAAAATTCTTCCTTATTTTCCACTATCATATTTCACAAATGACATCTTAAGATGTTTCTTAAGAACATAAGAATATCAGCAGTGCCCTGCTGGATTAGACCCCTGGCCCATCTAGTCCAGCAGACTATTCTCACAGTAGCCAACCAATTGCACAAGGAAGCCCACTAGTTTCCCAGCAGATGGCCTTAAGAGGCAGTCACGCTGCCATCAAGGCTAATAGTCACTGATCCCCATGACTTTCATGAATTGATGCTACCCTCTTCTGAAGCCAGTTCAATCCTTTTTTGAAGCCCCAATGATTTTTTGAAGCCAAAAATAGGCTTAACAGGCTTATAAGTAATAGAATCCATGGTAATAACATTCCCAGATAACGTAACAAGGAGTTGTACAACTACAGTAATGTCAGAGGCAATTATATGTTAAGAAATAGTATAAGGTAGTCATCTTTTAAGGAACTCCAATGGATACAACTGATATTTTGTCCCACTGCACACTTTTTCACATGGCTTACAGTCTGGTGTAGTGGTTAAGACATCAGGCTAGAAACTGCGAGACCATGAGTTCTAGTCCCACCTTAGGCACGAAACCAGCTGGATGACCTTGGGCCAATCACTCTCTCTCAGTGCTAGGAAGTAGGCAGTGGCAAACCACTTCTGAAATCTTGTCAAGAAAACTGCATGGACTTGTCCAAGCAGCCACCAGGAGTCAAAAACTGACTCAAAAGTGTGCATGCGCACACACACACACACACACACACACTGGTATCTATCTATCTATCTATCTATCTATCTATCTATCTATCTATCTATCTATCTATCTATCTATCTATCTGGTATACACTGAGAAATTTTGATGTCATACAATCAAAATTTTGCTATTAATTTCTTTAAAAGTAAATAGAATATACATATGCAATTAACACTTCATTCCAAAACATAAGAGTTAATTCCAAAATGTTATTTTGTACAAAAATAAATTGGTTTATCAAATTCAATGTTAATTGTCCTTTCTTTTGACATTTCTTTGACAGTATCACAGAGATGTCAACAAGAACTACTTTATTTTAATACTGCTACCTATATCACAAACTGCAGCACATCTTTAGAAATATGAAAATATGATAGCTTGTGTTCCTACTTCTTATAGTATACAACACTTTCACGGAAATGTTACCTCTAACCTAAGATACATGAAATCTATTTTAGAACATAAATGTTGTCTTTGGTTTTGATTCAATCTCAAAACTACTAATGCAAAGGTATATTCTGGCCACATTTCTTCTTCCTTCAGGCTCTGTGGCACCATTGCCTTGTCTTTACATCTTTATAAATGGCTACAATTCCATAGCTACATTTTCAATTATACTAGCTCATGAGCATATGATACCTGTAATTTTCCATTGGTGGTTATGCAAATTTTAAATATAAGGAGGTAAAAGAAAACAGGTCAGAATACCACCTTTTCCTTTAGACACACATAAGAATTGTATTCAACCTCTCAAAGAATATGGCTATTACATTTTGTAAAACCCAAGGCAATGACTGTAAAGGCTAATTCATCTTTGGTTCCCCCCCCCCCCATTTCAGCAGATTCATTCTTTGACAAGAATTTTCCAATCAAAATACTAGGCAAAGAACATATTTATAACTATATAAAATTATGTTGAAATGCAGCTTATTTCTATTATATCTCCTTCTCTTACACGGGCATAGCATTACAGAAATAAAAGTAGTAGTATCATTTGAAATTGAATCACTACACAGTTTACACCGTACAATTCTGACAGTAATCAAACTCCATTAAAGAGAGCATTCGAAGTGTTGATGGATTAGACAAATTATTTGCATCAGTGTATACCAAAGATCTTAGGCAAATTTCCATTTAATTAAATTGTGAGAGATCAAATGGAATGAAAAGAGTATTTCCTCGTTTCTATGATTTTTTTTAAAATGTCTATACCAAAGGCTATATATTGCTGCCTTGTCTTGTGTTCTGTCTCAGTCCATTGTTCATTATTGTAAGATCAGCTGACTTCAGATTCTAAAATAACCCTTGAATGTATGAGAGATACAACTCTTAACTTTCCTGATTATCCTAGGTTTAGGGGAGGGAAGAATTTGACAAATAATCCCACTGCCATTGTGTGGTCATTACAGTGTCGTACGAGTCTGGACAAGTTATTAGGTCAGACGCTAAATTCCTAAGTAGAAAAATGATGTGGTCGCCTTTGTCCTTTCTGCAGTAATGGCTGGAGTCAGTACTAATTAAGGGCCTGCGGCAATGTGGTGCGAGAGAGGTCAGAGACTTCTTTCTGACACCTAAACAGTGCTCAGCTCAAACGAAGTGCCCCTAATCTGAAATGATGTGGTATAGAGCTGGCCTTTCAGCTCCACTGTATATTTAAAGGAAAATGACAGTTAATGACAGGGGTGTCAAAAAGAGCAGATGGAGAGGCTGGAGAAAGCATAGCCTTATGGGGGAAAAAAATCTACCTACAATTAGTTGTTGCATTTAAATATAAACTTGCACAAATAGACTTACAATTCTCTATCACTCTTGCACTTCACGAACAATGTAACCAAGAAGCCCACATTATTCACACTACTGAAATAATTGCTTTGGACTAAGAAAGACTGAATATTATTTATCATGTGGTATGAGGAAGAAAAAACTCTTCCCCACCCTCCACACTCCACATTGCTTTCAGAGCTTGGCTGCTGAGCTAAAATGTGGAACAAAATTAAAATGTAGTCAACCCTGTTTCATAGTTCAGATTATGTTGGTAATTAATTTTTTAGCCCACTCCAAATTTTTAAAAATAGAAAACTTGTAAATACAATAATAATATTTAAAATAGAAACTACTAAGATCCATTGTCAGTTAATCACTGACAATCGAAAATGGCTGACACTGTGTTTATCTCAAATCAATGGATCATCAATGCATCTGATGAAGTGAGTTGCAGCTCACAAAAACTGATAATAAAATTTGTTAATCTGAAAAGATGCTACCAGATTCTTTCTGATTTTGGGCAATCATAGACGAACACAGCTCTCCTACACTGTGTTTACCACCAGGATTATTCCAAGCATTATGATACAATGTAGATAACTACACTTCTGCCCTCCTAGTTTGTATGCAAATATTAAATACATATATATTTTCTGAGATTAATTCCGAACTGAAATTTTAAATCTATGTAGTCTCTGTTGATATTTATATATTTTATTTTAAAATAAACACTGATAATCTTATTAATAGCTGTTTATACTGCATAATTAGAAAAGAAATATCTATAAAATAAGTAAGAACATTTTCCAGGTTTGGGGCTTCTTAACACCAAGACATTGGATAAATGTATGCTGAGGCTGCTTATAATATACATAAAATTATGCTCACTTAAATGTTTAAGTTAATAATAGTCCTAAAAAGTGTTTGAAAAGGTGTTCTGTTGACAATTTAAAGAAAAATATTCAAGAATTCAAGTAGTTCAAATTGTTCAAGACAGCCAAACATAGTTCTTTGCAATATATGAAATATGTCCTTAATATATGAAAATCTATATCAATACAGCAAAACAATTAGCTCAGATGACCTTAAAAATAAGGAAAAGGATACCTCAAGCATTTTATCACGCATAAGCAAAATTGACCAGTTTACATCACTAACCAGATCACATCACTCCTGCAAGCTGCTACCTCCACATTCCTTGCCAGAGATTTCATAGCAGCTTGCACAGAGGAGGAAAATGGGGTAGGGATATAACTCCTATTGAGCAAGAATCCCTGAAGGTCTTCCTCTTGGCCAGGATTACACCTCCAATATTTTTTGTTCCTGGGGAGGAGGAAACAAGATCCCATTCCACCATTCCTTATATTCTATACAGTATGAACTTTACTTGACATATCCATGAACAAATTTCAGTTATTGTGATCTGAGCAGTTCCGTAATATTCTTTGACTGCTATGAAAGTTATGGTCAGCTATATATACGTCAAACCTCAAGGACTACTCAAAGACTGTAGCCTCGATTTTCTAGTAGCTTACAAGTGAAAAGATCTTACTGCCAGGGATCTTGTTGTAGCATAACTCCACTATTGCTTCTGTATTGTTCTCCAGCTTTCAGCTCAGCAGTATGGACCAAATGAGCCTTAGGTAATTGATGAGTCTGGATGAATTATTCAGTGTAAGTAATTTATATCTTACAGCAAATTGAACTACTCACAAACTGTTTAGATCCCTGTTCAGATTACTACCATGCCTTGCTTGCCTCCAGGTCATCCAACTTAATCCATAATACCATCCCTTTAAAAATTAACATGCAACCTGACAATGATCACTGCCCTGTTATAGCAAGAATAGTTACCCAAATCCCATATAACACCTAGGCCTATTTGAAATTCCTTTGAATAGGAATTTTAAAATCAGAAGTCTAGAGGTACATAAATGGCAATTCTGCAATTATTCACCTTAGCTTCAGCACAGCAGTTTTGGCACTCTATCATTCTATCAGGGAAGAACTCTGTGTAGGTTTTATATAGCTTCCAATAATAAATTAACAACATCCAGAATATAAAGCTGGCCTATGCTCCTGTTAAGAATGTTAGAATTGTATAAAATTTTATAAACCCTTGGTTTGCCAGTGAATGTATGGAAGACACAGTTAAATTAATCAAAGTATCTGGAGCTTTTAGAGTTAACAAATCTGGCCACCTGTGTGGATTAATTTCTGCACTGAAAAAAATCTTACAAGACTCTGATGAAAAACAAACAAAACAGCCCAAATTAGAGAACTGGTAAAAACCCAAATGGTCAAGAAAAGAACTTAATTGGTATCTGATGTTGTAAAGACCCTTCCTTCCATATAATTTGGGCAAAAAACTATTATGAAGAACCACTAATAGGAAAAGGAGATAGATCTTTTAGTGTTCCTCACTATGTCGACAGCATTCTAGTTGCACTGTCTTGGCATTAAGAAAAAATATCAACCAAAGTATGAATTTATATTATATGCAAGATCAATGGAAAATGATGATCATTTATATTCTTGCACATAATCAATGTCTCACATTGTGAGTCACAATAACTTAATCCAATACAGCCCCCCAAGCAAATCTGTGATGTGTAAAATAAAATCTGAATATGAGGAATAGAAAGGTGATGGGCTGGTAGTTATCTGAGGAACAAAGATTGCTATTTACCTTGTTATCATAAGTTCCTTGTTTTCATGCAGCCTACAGATCATTCCACAACCTACATTTGCTCAATCACAATGATTACAAACTACTTTCATCATGTATGAGGAGAGTTGATTTAGAATAACAAAAGTTAATAATAATAAGCCCTATTCAATTCAATAATTTACTTCTGAGTAATCAAGATTATACTGTTAATGACGTGGGACTAGTCTCTTACAGGAAGTATTTGAAGCTGCAGCGGTCATATTAGACTATGTTCAAAAGCTTCAATTAGGTCTTTAAAGAAGCACCTTAGTTATGCCTAGCTGCTAAAGCTGCAATTCAAAACACACTTGAACACAGGGATATTTGCTTCTAAGTAAAATATATACAGGATTGATGCACATAGAGTTATATCTCCTTTTAAATTTTCTCTAGCAGTTTACAGCTGTGATTAACTTGATTTTTTAAAATTATAATTTTACTGCTTTCAATGCACTAAAGTATCTTTGTAAAGAAATCCTTAATATAAAGACAAGAAATTATTATGTGCTCTAAATTAATATAGAAAGTTAAAGTTCTGTTTTTATTCAGGATGTATGAAAAATATATAATTCTGAATTATAAAAAAACCTGCAATTACATCAAAAATGTCTTTTATGTTAAAAAGTAATATTAAAGTTCCTGGTTCTTGCCAAGACTCACACAGATGTGGCACAGCATATCTGCTCTTTTCAACAATCTTGTTACTTTAAAGCACATCAAAAAGAATCAATAGATATCTAAAGAAATACCTGGACTAGAATGAAGTAAATAATCCTGATAGTAAACAATCAACATGATGTAGACAGTCTGGCAAAAACAGCAAATACACTCAATATAAAATAAGAGTTAAATAAACAACAATGAAATTCTATGCTTGTTTCCTTGGGAGTAAGTTCCACTGTGTTCTGTACAATTAAGCTTGCTTATAATCACAGAGTACATTTATCTGTGTTTTTGCCAACCAAATATTATGATTTCAAAGAGTCATTGCTTTGGAATTATGCACATTTTCTTGCTCAAATGTTGCTGCTTTTGCATTAAAATAAAGCCCTCTGAGCTTAAATCTACAGGATAAATCTCCTTATTCCTGTTGTACATATCTGACTGTCTTGCAAATAATTATAGAGTGCAGATTTGATTGTCAGTCATGTGTATCTATTCCACTGTGTGAAGAGAAAACTAAAATGGTTGCCTATACATTAGCACTTCACCCATGGCTAGTGCAATGACAAGATAGATTAGGATGTATATTAAATCTCACACATGACTGCTTTCTGTATCAAGGTAAAAAATACTTGCTCCTATATACATTAGGGGCTATTGTTGGACTGATACCTACATTAATTTTGACAGAATGTCAACATTTTTTACACTTTCTAAGTCAATAACTAGCCTAAACTCAGTAAACTTAGCTAACAGAAATATTGGCTATGTAGTTGTACATTCATGAGCAGAGAAGTAAACATCTACTATACAGTAGATTTAAATTTTTTCTTATTAAAAATCAAGGCAACGGAATTTAAATGATGTCTTGCTTTTTAAATTATCAGTCATACAGCAACATTACAACCTATATATTAGTATGCCTTTTTGATCCAATCTCATTTGTCAGACAATAACTCGGATAACAGTTAACTTACAGAGAAAGAAAAAATGCACAGAAAAATATTTTATACAGCTGAATAATCATAATTTTAGTGCTTTGACTCAAGAAATTTGCTGGGTGAGATTCATTTTCAGAATCTCTAAAAAAAAAGCAAGCTTGTTTTGCTGACAACTTGAAAATGTCATCTAAACTTTTAGATTAAAATGAAAGATGTATTTTACAATGCTACCTTTTTATTTATCAAATTTATCACCATCCATCTCATTGAACGACTCTGGGCGGTTTACAAAACAATTAAAATCAATTAAAATTATAACATTACAATAATAAATAGAAAATAAAAAAGATCCAAAATAATTGGGAATCACTCAGGGAGCATCATTGAGGCAGTAACCACCCCCAGGATTGGGTAAAGTTGTTATACCCCCATGCAAGCTGGCAGAGCCTGGTCTTCCATTTTTTCTGAAAGGCTGGCAGGGTAGGGGCCTGCTGTGCCTCTTGGGGGAGAATGTTCCAAAGGGTGGGAGCAACGGCAGAGAAGGCTCTCCTTCTGGCCCCCGCCAGTTGACATTCTCTCTTGTTAAGCTACACAGGAGCTTGGGTTGAGTCCACAGTCCTTCTCTTAACATAGAGCACAGCAGAATCTGGCACACTTTTCACTCTTTACAACCACAGCTCACCTAGGACATTATCATTCCTTGGAAGTAGCCTACCAATCAATTGAATAGTTGGATGCCAGGAAAAACAGGAAGAAAAGAGTAGCTGTCATAGTGGACCACACAGATAGCATCCAAGGATCATACCCAACTCAAGGGCTCTCCATCAGGAAGTCTCTAATATTCCAGTTTCCCAGTTTATCTGAACAGGGAGCTTATGATTACCAGCTTATGAGTAAATAACAAAAATGTTAAACATTGTTCTTAAATTGATTTAAAAGCCTCATTTGTTCTAAAGCTGGTAATAATATTTTCCTAATTCAGATGAAACAGAAAACTAGGGTTAAAGACTTCTCACATATCTGAACCTTGTGCAAAGATCAAAGGAACTGTATGATAAACACCTGTCTTAGCTTTGTTACTTGAACTGTGATTGTCTTAAGTAGGCCATAATATCAAAAAAAAAAAAAATGCTGCATAAGAGAAAGATAGATTTACTATTTTCCTTGACTGTGTCATCTCTTTTAAACAATATAATGGATTGGATACATAGATCCTGCTGCGTGATCAGTAAACTTTTTTTTTGGGGGGGGGGGTTGGTATGAAGAGATATGCTGCTTCATATGGGGGTAGTCTATTTTCATAATTTTAGCTCCTCAAACACTCTTAATAATACTCTGATGGGTCTCCTTAACATTATAAACCCAGTTTCCAAAACCAGGCTGCATTCAAAAAATTCTGATTCAGTAAAAGCCATGGTCACTGCAGTGAATGTTAAAGCTTTAAAACATAGTGGTAAATAGGAAATTTCCTTACACGCTTTTACCTGGCAAATATATTCACCCAAACTCCCAAAATGTCTCTCCTGTGGTTTGGACAACCCTGATTAATGGTACAGAATTCAATTCAATTTAATAAATTTGTTATGGCCACCCAATCCATTAGACTCTGGGAGGTTATGAAAGGTAAGGAGTTGGATAGCTAAGCATCAGATAGAAGCAACTAGGCAGGTAGGAGCTTTACTCATTATGCAAATTCTGAATTGCAAGACATTTCAACATTCAGGAAAAAAATGGGGGGTGCAGATTTGGAGTGTTTGGAAGAAGTGGAAAAGGTTTTGTTTTTGTTCTTTGTTTTGGCCCCTTACATATACATCAGTCTGACACACTTAATATTAATTGATTAGGCATTTTTTTGCAGAATGCACATGATATATCCTAGGCAGTCTTCAGGATGAAAAAAAGCATAAGAAAAATAAATGAATATGTTTATTTTTACTTTTTTTTACTTTGATTAAGTCTTTAATTGAAACTTAAGGTTCTTATGGTAGTGTAATACATACACAAATGGGACAGGTTTACTTCTTGTCTATCTCAATGGATGAACTTTCAGCATATACACAGAAGCTCTTTCTTTGAGCCATATATCATATAACGATGATGAACAGAATAGGCAAGATTATTAGAGTCACTGGTGATTAGCTGCTGCCCATTTTTTCTGTACCATTAACTGGTAGTTACCACTAATTCTACCAATAACGTTTTCTGTTAAATCTAAAGTAGAATCAGGTTGTCAGGGAAAAAAGAAATGATTCTAATGCACGGTCAGCTGCAGAAAGTTTTCTCTGTCCATAATCAACAAAATGCCTTAACTAAATTACGAAGCACAGGAAAGCAAAATGTCCTCTTACTATTTTTTCCCATTCATCAAATGCTTTGTGACCAGTTTACAATAAAGTCAAAATGAAATGAAGTGAACGTGAATGCTAAACTAATATGAAAGCAGTAGTGAGAAATAAACCAACAATAACAGAAGCAAAAGACTGAAGTATTATAAACACTTCTAAATGTAAAATACTCTATGGTTTAGGAAGAATAAAATAGTTTTTAGCTGACAACAAAAAATAACAAAGTGAACTGATTAGAGGAGTGATTTCCAAATGTGGAGTACTACAAAAAAATTATGTTTCTCTGCCTAAGCAAGATGAGATAGTAGCAACTTAGTAGGATGAGGGATTCACAATATTCTCCATTTCTGGAAGGGACAAGGCATCATTGGTCCATAAATATATTTTAGAGATATATTCATACCAATTTGTAACAGGAAAATAGGAAAATTGATATTATTTTAAATTTAATTCTATGTTTACAATGTTACTGAAAGAGGAAAAAGGTAGACAAATCAATACTAAAACATTTTCAGTAAATACCAGCTTCTGTCATAGTTCTGAAATAAAATATGAATACCTTAATTATCCAATCTTAATAATTCTACTATTATTAGAAGGATCCCTGATCCTTATTTCTTGAGAAAAGCACAAGACTGAAAAGATGGTTTGAACACTTTCTGTGGAGTATGTTCCACAGAACAGATTAGGAAAACATTAGCAGTCATTCTCCTGCTCATGCTATCCTAACCTATTTGAAGGGGAAGTGTCACAAGTACTTAGTATAAGAAAACTACTGACCTACTGGTTGTATTTATATCAATAAAAGTGCTAAAACAGATCCTCAAATTGTTTGCACATTACATTTTTTTCAGTTACAGAATTTTAAATAACTTGAAAAATAATTTTTTAGAACTTCATTGTTATGAATCCTGTAGTATTATACATATATGTGAAGAAAGATTAAAGCAAATATTGAGAGATCAGCCTCCTGACTATTCTGTAAAGCAGTTTGAATAGTATATTCAGCATAGGATGCAAATACCAGAAAAACCAATCTCTTATAAAATCAGAATTTTCATATTTTCTAGCTGCAGGTTAATGTTCTCTGCTCAGATAATTTCAGTGGGGGATCTGTATTATTCTATACACTAAAACTCCTGTAAAGATTTACCTAAGCATAAGCATCATTAAAATCAGTAGGACGTATTTCAAATTGTGTGTGTGTGTGTGTGTGTGTGTGCATTTCTCCTGTAATTTATATAAATAATGGGCAAATTTATATATTTTTAATAAAAAGTACCTTCTTGTTTATGGTGAGGAGAGCTGAGTGAGCAGAAGCCATTTTCAAATGCTTTATTGCAAAATAAATCTTTTATTCTTAAATCATACTTTAAAGCATAGCTAAATAATGCCCTGGTTATATTTAAAATTTGTGACATCCACATGTGGCTATGTACTCGGGTCACCAGACACTGTGTATGATTCCAAAACTAAACCTCATAAATCTCCAGAAATTCCTCACATCTATTATGTTTACCTTCTGCTGCTGATGAGCCTGTACAGAGGAAATTACAAGCGCTCCAGAGGATTTGGCAAAAAGAAGTTAGAAGAAACAATGAGCAAAAAACAAAAACCTTAACTAAAGTGATCATATCCAGCTTTGGCTACCATTTAGTTTTTTGAGACTATGACTAGCAAAATAGAGTTCTTTAAAATAGGAGTGTTTTCTTTCTAATTGGTGCTGATAGATATAGACACACTAAACTATGCTTAACCAAAATGATTCAGCTTAAGTTCCACCTGTAAATCAACCACTTTGCATCAATTTCCAATTTCATCTAGAAAAAGCCATTTTTATCTTTGGCCTGTTGAAGGATAGTAAAGAAATCACTATTAAATGGCAAGAGTGAAGCAAAATTTATTTTATAGACATACTACTGGACATTTTATTATCATCTAATATAAACAAAAAACCTGTACTTGCCAAATAGTTAGTGATCAAAAACAATGACATGGAATTGGTACCACGTTCCCCTCCCCACCTTTCTTTAAGCCATTAAAATAACTAAAACCAAATAATATATATTTAAAAAGTCCTGTCTTGGAAAGGTGGCTAATTTAAATGTTTTAACATTGCTAAAAATAATTATTTGCTATGAAGTGCTATATTATAGAACAAAACTCTTGACTAATAAATAATTATTGTTTACAGTGGCAGAATGGAGTTATATCTATCCTGGAAATCAAGGATTCTCACTTGATTAAGTATAATAATAATAATTTCCTCACTTCCTAAACTGTGTCTAAAACAAGGATATCTGTAATCAGCATCAAACACTAAGTTGGCAGGGCAATCAGGACAGACAGACATTCTGCTTGATACTTCTTAAAAGGTAGACCTATTTTGAATTTTGTACACCCTCTTTTTATAATGTTCATATACCACACTGTTTCCCATATCAATTCCAGGCAATTATGTAGAGCCAGCACGAAGAAAATGCATATTTTGAAGATGATCCAATATTACCGACAAACAGAGGTACTTATAATCATACTGAATTAGTTCTAAACCAATTCTAGAAACTCTTCTCCAAGACGTTAAAGTAACCTCTCAAAAAATTTTTCCTACTGGAAGTCTTAGCAGCTGGATAAAGCCAATGCTTATATTAAAAGACTATTAGAAAAGACTAAATCCCATTAAAGCTATTTGCTGTTTTATGTTAGAACCAGTTTCATAACATAGGACTTACTGATTTTAAAATGTAATTTTTTTTATAACAATCCTATACACATCTAGTTAGAAATCCACTGAGTTCATAGAACACATGCTAGGGTAGTGTGCATATGATTTTAACTTTTAATTTCATATTATAGTCAGTTAAATATGCAATATTAAACCAATACAGAACAATCTAAAGAACAGATAATAAAGTTTGCAATGACTATTCGATTGTAACAAAAAGGTTTCTTTCACAGCAACATCATTGCTATTACGTTTTCTCCAAACCATTACTTGTTGACATTTTGAACCCTGTCATTTGTGTCTGTGTCACACACATACTTAGCATTTCTATACCACCATACCACTGTAACCTAGCCAGGCACATACATACATACATACATACATACACACACACACACACACACACACACACGTTTACATGCATTTACTTTTTTTTTTTAAATCTAAGAAAAATCATTAGATTCTTTTTTTCAACCGTTAGTCTCAAATGCCTCTCAGACTATTTGGCTTTCATTTGGTTAAAAATGCTAGAAAAGAACCAACAGTTAAAAGAGAGCTTTTAAAACGTTCCATTCTAATTAATAAAAACTGCTAAATTAACAAATGTTAACAACAAACTTTAGGAAATGGCATGGGATATTAAAGCCTTATTATAAGAATTTTCCTTCCCTGATATAATTTAGCCTATTAAATCAATTTATTTATTTTTCTTCTCTTTGGTCCATTTTCCATATTCCTCCAACATTCTTGACTGTCCTGATATACAAGACTGACAGTTGGTTTCTGAGAGATTGCTGATAAAAGAAAATTAGACCAGGAATGCACAATGTCCTATTTTGACAAGCTAGTATTGGAGAAACTAGACTTTCAAACTTATGCATATAGCAACAAATTAGGAAGACTCTATTTCTGTCCAGAACTGAAGCAAAATGAAAATCAATTAGCATATATAAGAAAGCAGTTTTCAGGCTTGAGATGACAAAACCTTCAATACTTTCTATGATTTTTTTCCCCTTTTTTGCTCATGTGAGGTTCTAGTAACACTGAAAATAGTCTTTGGCATATAAACTTTTCTAGTGTGAAATAAGCAGATATGTTTTATAGAGAATGTTGGAGTCAGTGTTAAAATCTATGATTTTCATTTGAATCACTACACTCAGCTGTCAACTCCCTTCCACTGGACACCTCTTCCAGCCTCTGCATCTCTTGGCACGGTGAAAATAAGAGCAGCCTTTTAGTTCCCTGTTGCTTTGCAAGCGTATTTTTTTAAATGTTCTCTCTCCTGATCCTTCCAAATAAAATAAAATAAAATAAAATAATTGTAATATTCATCGAAACAGATCAAGAGTTTCAACTATTAAAATGAACAAGGTTTCAAATGTTTTACTAATTTGGATTTGTTCCTGTTAAGACAGTGACTTAATTGCTGATAAATGGTTCATTTGCTTTGAACTCTCTTTAAACTAGTACAGATGTTGCATGTTCTTATATATGCATTCCTATGTAGATAATAAAATATGTCAAACACTAAGGCAGTGTTGGGATGTCCTTTCATCTATAAAAATCTTGATTTTTTGAGGCTAGTTGTCCTCTACTTTAAATTTACAGTTTAGTTTTCCAGAGAAAAAGAAAATCCAGCTCATCGTTTGTATCCTTCTTTAGTTTTTCCAAGCATGGATGACGGAAATTATCTGAAGTAATTAGTTCATGTTTTAAATAAATGGTATACTATACTATACAAATATATTACAGGTAGTCCTCATTCAGTGACCATTTGAAGACCTCTTCAGCTCTGAAGAGGGGTACTTATGATGGGTCCTCATAGTTGTGGCCATCGCAATGTCCCCATGGTCATGTGATTGTGATTCAGGTGCTCAGTCTATGGGTTTAACTGCTAAATTGTAGCAAAATTAAAGCTAAAAGGTATACACAACATATCTTTACAAGTTCCTGAACATAGTACTAAACCCACAGGTGCTAACTCAAAATCACAGAGTACTGCAGTCATGTGATCGCCATTTGCGACTTTCACTGCCAGCTTACTACAAGCAAAGACAATAGGGAAGCTG
>NW_028277086.1:30175000-30232500 GCF_059951505.1 Python bivittatus
AGAGTTGTCAGAAGAAAGCTTTTTTGGCACAGAGTCAGGGTCATTAATTACTTCTATCTTTGTTTCTTTCCGGGGGGAAAAAAAGAAAAAGAATTCCACTTGCATGTTTTGTTTCTACGCTGTAACCTTTATTCACTTCCAAGCAAGAATAGATTCAGCAGTTTACCAATTACTTTCCCCAACCTTATGGATAATCTTCAATTTAGAAATGTTCTTTATTGCTGGTTTAGGATATAGTGTTAATAATGATTGTGTTTACTGTAATCATGGAGGGTCCTCTGATTCTAATTCTATAGTACACAGCTTTAGTATGATTATTCCCTTGCTGTACCAATACAGTTAAATATTCACATTCATATTCATTCCCAGAATGATTTATAATAAACATTTTTATTGCTAAAGCAGCTTATCATTTTTTCTAGGCTCTCATCTTACACTGAAATTAATATGCTCTTTGAACACAAACTGCATGTGCGCTAAATGACCACTAATTGAAAGCAGAGGGATTACTAAGATAGACGTTTAAAGTTGCTATCATGTCCTAGCAGTTTGTATATCACATCAAAGTCACTTTTATTTCAGAGACGGATTTGTTTGCCTATCCACAGCTCCCACTATAGTCAGAGATATAAAACAGAGCATCTACTGGTCTTCACATAAAACAAATAAGCAAACAATGTTTATTTAGAAATAGGAGAAGTTGCACAACACTCTCTGTCAACAAAACCTGATAACTAGAGTTCTTACATGACTAACATATGATTCTTTCACTTACAGCAACCTGCTCAGCCACCTAGCCAGTTTTCAAAAATCTCGTTATATCTCTTGATGTCAATTAAATTGTGGGACCAATAATGTTGGTAACATATTCCACTTCAGAGAAAAGTGTACTTTCTATATATATATATATTTATTTATTTATATTACACTCACAAACACACACACACAAACATATAATGAGACAAATCACAAAGCCAATATTTATTTCATTTTTTATGAATGTTTGTACTGCTCTGGAATAAATATTTTAAGGGCAATTAAGCAACAACATGCTGTAGATTAAAAAAAAGTATAAAACTACATCATCAAAGTATGAGGCCAGAAAAATATGTTCATATAGAGGCAAAGTGAAAATCCTTTTTTATTAACGGAAAAACAGCCCTATTTTTATTATGTCTTTTGTTGAGTCCTGAATAACTCATTTCAGATTATCAGGCACCTAGATAAAGTCTTCCAGAGATGATCTTAGGGCATAGTCAGATTGTAATGAAAACATGTGGTTCTTCATGTATTTAGGACCCATTTTTTAGCATGAAAAACCTAAACCAGAATAGTTCTTAAAATACCTGTATGATGAATTTGCAAATATTAGAGTATCAGAAAGATGTATTCCCAACAACCTACAGGCTGCAAGTTGGACAGACCAACTGCATACTCCAATTAGTAAGGCATTTAGCACCTCCTCAAAACAGGCCACTTCCCCACCAGTTAATTAACAGCAACTTCATAACATCAGTCAACCATTGTTGAAATGACTGTAAAGTCTGTCTCATTACTGTTATATTGGGACAATAATGGTTGGATGACTCCAGAAGACCCTGAAAGTCACTAATAGAGAGATGAGCACAGCTGCTCAGCCAGCTCCTTCAATAGATGTTTAATGTTACATATTGCAAGGCATGCATTAAGCAGGCTTTGGGTACTTGCACTATTCTGAACTCATCAGCATCCTTAGGCATTTACAACTGAAACTTTTCCAAAATCCAGGGTGATGCTCTGGACACATTCCTTGCTAAAAGTGTAGTTACCGTGCCAAAGTCAATGCAGTTATGAGCCATTTTATCTTTAGATCAAATATATAACACAGTGCTACAAGTCACCCAAAGCCTCAAACCAGTTGAAAAATTCTGCTGGGTGACACCTCATGGGTTTAATGTTGGTAGCAAGTAATTCATTATTTCTTCAACAATGTCACTGAGTGTACTCAAACTCTGGTGAGATTTCTATAGAGCTGCAGTCTACTTCTAGAATGTAGTTATCTCCCTGGCAGTTTTGTTGCTTTTATCTCCCTCAGAAACCAGGAATTTGTGGTGGATTTCCACTGTGAGAAAGAATACATAACAGCAATCATATCTACCACCCAAAGCATCTTTGTATTCCACAGGACAAATACATTTTAAAAGGAATGCCAACCATGCCTGTAAGAAGTTCCCCATGGACATTCAGCAATCCTATTCAGTCAACCCGTTCTATGCAAGTCTAAATATCAGTAGGAAGTAGTTTAACTCTACAACAGGCATTATTAAGAAATACCCCATACATAGAAAACTATCTTTTTGACCAACTGATAATACCAGAATTCAGAGTGTGACACACACGCATACACACATAAAGTTCACATAAGATACATGCAGTTCTTCTGGCATTTATCCATTCAACCAGATGAAAATATTGGCAACTTTTCTTTCTATAAACTTAATTTTAGCTCTCATTCTTTTACAGCTGATAGAATAATTATGTGCCATATATTTGTTTGGCTGACCAGCAGACAGCTTGCTTGCTTGCTTATTTATTTATCACATTTATATAGCTGTCCATCTCACTAAAAGTGACTCTGGGCAGCATATAACAATCAAATAAAACCACAGATACATAGAAACAATTGCTATAAAATATAAAAAATCATTATTAAAAACAATATTATAAAAAATTTAAAATACACAAACTATAGAGGGAGAGCAAGAGATCAATCACAGTGGAGCCATCTCAGTATGTCTCCGGTTCTGATTTATTGTCATAATTTTTCAGGTATTGTTTTACAAATATTTTTGTTACAATTACAAATGAAAATTGAACAAAACAAGTCATGTGACTAAAATTCAAACAAAACAAAATATAAAATATATAAGCAAATATATAATAAGAAGGTTAATAAAAGTCTAACCTGAATATAAAGAGAAAAAAGAAAAAACACTTTAAATATCTACAATGGTACAATACATATATAGTTGCAACTCTATAAACATTACTACAAATCAACTTAAACATATTAAACCTTGAAAACAGAAACTTGTATTGTCCAGTCTTTCCTTTTTATCTGATAAAGAGACAATTAAAAGGCTGAGAACTGACAGACTTGGTTGATCAACCTTTACTAACTGGGGCACAAGCGTCCACAGGAACCCATGATAATCTGTTGGCAATTGTCAAAGCATAACAGATCCAAAGCTCTTCATAAATGGACAAATTTATGGAATTTTTGGAATGCTGCTGAACAGCACATCACTGTTTAAAACTATTCCCCCAAAGAACTGGCTTGCCATTTTAAGACTACTCAACAAAAATGGAGCTACCAAAGGACATGACTGAAACATGTATACTATGCACCTTCAGATTTATTGCAATTCCTGTGTAAGAATAAAGTCAATCAACCTTTTTTGCACATCTGTTAAAGACACCAATAAACCCCCCAAATATTTTTGTTAAATTAGCATTATCTTAAAATCATTAAAAAACTTCTTATACCTTTGGATATGAAGCTACTGATTTTGTGATACAGGAAGCTCCAATTCTCTATTTCAAATTTCCTGCGTATTATTCAAATTTTGTGTAGTATTTTTTTAAAATTATTGGTAATACTGAATTGTTGATTTAGCTTACAAAAAACCTTCTCTAATACTTTCAAAACCACAGGGGTTTCAGAGGCAGCCAAGACATATGAACCAAAGAAAAAATGTAACAAATGCCTTAACTGAATATACTGCAATTCAGCTGTTTTGGTAAATTCTATTTCTTTCTTGCAAAACTTTATTAATAGTTAAGTAAGGAAAAAGAAGTATCCCATTTTCACTAATACAATTTTTTAGCTGCCATTTTAAAACAAATGCTACTCCAAAGTCAACATTTAATTTCTTACCCATTAATGCCCAAATAAGTGTAACTGCCTTCAGTGTTGCAAATATGAAAGAATTCCTACTATGCTTAGAACTGAGAATCTGTCAGGATTCAAGAGTGACAAACAGTAGCTGTCCAATTGTACCTATAATGATACATATTCAAGTCATTTTGTTTCACTACTTTACAGAAGTTAACATATACACTCAGCAATATAATTTGAAACCAGGAAAGCCTCAGTTTTCATACAGAAATTGTAGCTTCCGAAAATAGACCACTATTATTTGACCATTCCATAAGAATGTAATAATTAGCTTCTCAATTTGTTTAAAATATCTAAGTGGAATCAACATACACACGCCTCAATCTAAAGACCATATTCATTTTCACTACATTTATTCTTCATCATTTTTCAGGAATCATGCATCATTTTGCAGCCCAATATATTATAAAATGCCGGTTCAAAAGATGTAACAGATAACTGATCCTGCATTAAAACTGAGTAGGTTTCAGACATTTCAGTAGGACTTAAGAAGTAACCCTTGAAAAGGCTCTGGAAATTCAAAGAAGTTTGGTTATTTATTTATTTATTATATTTCAAGCCTGTATGATTAAAAAAGGGTTTTGTTTTATTTTTGGTAACAGATCACAGTGATATTTTGGAAGCTACCACAGGACAACCCCAAAGGGAAAAGGTGAGAATGTTTTCAATCACACAGAAAAATCCAGCTTCTCCAAATCGTTCCTGTGCCAACATAACTTTACCAACTCTACCTGAAACCAATTCTGAAAATCCTCCTTTTCAAACAAACATACATGTGACAACATTTTTTACGTTTGCACAATTTTGCATCTGAAGCCACAATCCAAAAAAATTGTGCACTCTGATCTTCTTCTCTATGGGTAGGAATAGATAGGAACCTTATACTTTTATTTTAGGATAGCCATAATTTTTAGAGTAATCTGGATCTGTTAGGATCAACCAGGTAATGCTGCAGTATGGATTAATGTCATATCTGAAGCTAGCTATTGTGTCAATGTCATACGTATTCAAGGAACATAGTTCACTGAGTAAACATGGGCTTTGTCTGCAGAAGGACTCAGGTTTAAAATTTAATACTAGACTAGATAAATAATAGTCTGATCCAGTAAGGGAAACTTCCTATGTTCTTAACGATTCTTTCATTATTTGAATAGTATATGGGAAAAAATGTTATTAATTCTTTTAGTTCTAACAAGTATTACTCTTTTTCCAAACACATAGATAGGATCAATTTTGGAAAATTTTAATACTTTTTTTTTCCTATTTAGTAGTAGTAGTAGTAGTGCTTTACTGCTCTGAAGCTTCTTTGCAAGCATACACTTGTGACATATTTTTAAGCAGTTAATGCCATAAAGATTAATTATTTTCAGTATTACTATATACTGCCTTACATCCATCATAAAACTCAAAGTGACACAGACTGATTTTCTGTAGGGAGACAGATCTTCTCATCTATTATTTCCAATCATGATACCACTGTATCATCATTGTAACCTATGGAAATAGTAAACAAAATAATTATGGCATACTTTGAAAAGTCCAAAGTTGAAAAGGCAAAAATTTCTTTCATTTTTAATCGTAGATTATAGTGAAAAGATATCTAAAAATCAGTACCAACTTCTGAATAATTAGTCATAAGAAGCATATGTCTTATACTTCTGATAGGTATTAGCAAAGGATCATTTGATTTCAAGCCCAATGGATAATATCATCAATCCAACTACAATATTACTTTACTTTAGAAGTCATAAAAACATAGAAAGATCCATATGAAATCAACCCAGGTATATTTGAGTCAAACAATAATACTAGGGGTATACAATAGTTTGAAGATCCAGCTTGCTTTCTATCAACCATTCTTGTAAAAAATGAAGGGTTTAGGATCATAAAAAACTTTTTTTTTTAAGTTATACTTCTGATAAACAAATACTTGCAATTTTTAAAATTTTGTGGAAGGGTGGATTGTCAATTCTTCAAATAAGCATGCTATAATTATAAAGAACTAAACAAATTTGCACATCTTAAATTGTAATCTTATATACACTTATATGAACTAAGGATAGTCTGTGGTATAGGATGGCCTTGTATATCTTCTAATTTAATTTTCGAGACAATATTTGTAACAATAATCTTCTGACTCAGTAGCATTAGTATTATTTATTGCATCCAATACCTTATGCTTTGGAATATTACCATTCTTTCCCTTTCTTTCTTTTCTTTAGAAATGACAAGAACTATATTAATTTTCAGATTATCTGTTGTTCAATGTTTGACCATCTGTCATTGCATAGTTTGAATATCTTGGAATGATACAGGCCAAATAAAGAAAATAAAAAACAAAACTATTTGTCTCATTAAATAGTGTTGCATAGATCACATGTAAATCAGCTTTTCTCCTGATTGGTATTATTCATATGGCCCCCCAAATACAATTATGTGCACATAAACAGTCTCACATGTACATATGTAGCCAACTGACAAAAAGAATATTTAAACATTGTTTCTTTGGAGTGTTTTCTCCAAACATTACATCAGTAACTGAAATTATTTTGTTACTTTGATTGCAATAGGCAGACAACTTTTTGTTTCACTTTTCTACAGTTAACATACCACTATTGTGAAATAATATGAAAAACTTGTAGAGCCATGTCAGGTTTCACATTAACTATTTAACTGGGTGTATTTGTTGGCCAATGCACATTTTCTTATAGAGAATATTAGATTGGGCATGGAAATGGATGTAAAGTAGGAAGCTTTCACTGGTTCTACAATTTCTAAGAAAAAATAAAGTTTTTTTTAAAAAAATAGTTCTAATTTTATTTGTTTATAAACATTTCTGAAGATATTAATAGCCCACCAAAAGTCCACATGCAATGTTATGTCCATAGTTACACCATTTATTTAAACATTTATTTCTTAATGTTAGTATTTAGTCTACATCAGTGTTCTTCAAACTTGGCAACTTGAAGGGTGGACTTCAACTCCCAGAATTCCCCAGCCAGCATGTTGAATTCTGGGGGCTGAAGTCCATACATCTTAAAGTTGCCAAGTTCAGAAGAAAAATGATCTACATGATAGCTGCTGCAACATTTCATTTTCTAGGTCTATTATTATTTTATTTTTTCCAATATAATCTGTGTTCACTGTAATGCATATGAGATTCTTTTTTTTTTCTTTTTGGTGTTTAGGACAACTTGCAAATTAAACACTCTATTTATTTATTTATTTTCTCTAAATTTCATTGCCATGTATTGCATGCATATAATTCTCTGAAACTAGGCATACCTTGTGGCATTTTCAAAAAGATGCACACTACTTTAAATTATCTATTTCATAATTTTGTAAAGCATCAAGCTTTTAAAAATGTATTAATATTTGTAGTCATCTAAAATTGTTTAAATATGTATTCAGCTCATTCAGCACTTTGATTTTTATTACATTACCCCCTACGTTCTAACATGATCATAGGTAACTCATAGCCTCCATGCTAGCACTGATATTTGTACAAGGAACTGCCATCAAAATTGTAATCATGGTTGCATACATGCTTCATAATAAAAACACATTTACATCATGCAATGTAAGTCGATTGTGAGATTGAATCTGAATGATACTGAATTGTACCTTTGCTTTAGGATACATGGGGATGAAGAAATTCTAAGTGCACATCATCTGTTCAAATGTCACTGATAGTAGTTTCCGCCTGCATTTCCAAAATAAAGCTAAGAATAGAATTTATAGCTATTTTGGAAGCTATAGGTATCAGTGTCATAAATTCAACCAGGTCTGTCAAGAGTATACCAAAATCAGATTTAATGTGTTGATCAATTGCGGTCCCTTGAGCCCTTTGTTTTCCAGGTGGCTGCAGTCAGATCTCTTGGAAAAATGGAGGGTTCAAATCTTCTACAGTTAATTATTATGGATTATTGTTTGGATATCAGCCAAACTGCTGGGCCTACATTTTATTTAATGATTTGTCATCTGGTAAATTATTGTCAATTATTGCCAAGAAACTTCATAAAAAAACGTGGAGGGGAATCACATCTTTCTTTTCTGAACTGCCTCATTCAAAATGCTACAATACCCTCAGAAATCTAAATGCATGAGAAAAACCATGAACTAAGCAAGGCAGACTGAATCCAAATCTCACCCAGTGTAGCACACAGTGGTCAAACTTTAGCCCACATTCTGATCCTTTTGAGTTTAGAGAAAGGTGTACTGCATCACATATTCAAAATTGGAAAACACAGATCTATGGAAGAGATTGTGGGCCGAAGTTGTCTTAATTTTCCTTTCTCTCTTATTCCGAGAACTTGGTTAACTACCCAACAATCAAAATTAATCTCAATTAATTAGTTTATAATATGGCAAGTTGAATTGACACAATACTCCGAAATCATAGGAAGAGAAACATAACTTGAATTCCAAAAAGCTGCCCCCTTTCCGGGGGCAGTTTTTAATTCTGCATCTAAAAAGATGAGGAGATATCTTGGGTAATCATCTCACAGGAAAAGAACTGTCTTCACCAAGAGAAACCCTTAGCCTTCCTGTTATGCCCCAATTACCTTAGCATGCATATGTGTGTATGAGAAAGATCAAAATCACAAATACTGAAGCCAGTGTTGGCTTGAGAAATTCGCTATATGCACTTTCCATTCCTATCAACATACTTGCTATCTGAAGACTAAGTATCACCTTTAGCCATTCCAAAACTTGCATATCTCTGTCCTATCTCTATACCTCTATCTCTTTCTCTCTCCTCTTATCATATATATGTCAAGTGCTAATTTGTTGCTAAATAGATCAAAATAAAAGATTGTGTGGATATCAAGTTCACCTACGTGCCTGTACAATTTCAACAATATACAATGCCAGGCTTCCCTAGCTAGATGCCCTCCAGATGTGTTGAACTAAAAATCCCAACAAGTTGTTGGCCATGCTGAGTTGTAGTCAATGAATCTGGATAACACAAGGTTGGTAGAAGCTATATTAGCTTCCTTTTTCATTCTTTCCCAAAATCGTTTTTCATTC
This sequence comes from Python bivittatus, assembly GCF_059951505.1. Taxonomy (NCBI): domain Eukaryota; kingdom Metazoa; phylum Chordata; class Lepidosauria; order Squamata; family Pythonidae; genus Python; species Python bivittatus. The sequence goes on from NW_028277086.1 coordinate 30,183,969, forward strand.
TAATATCCTAAGAAGGCTCTTCCTCTCCAACTTTCAGAATCCTAACTAGTCCTTCACCAAACCTCATTGTCAAGTGACAGAATTCTACATTCTCTTTCTTTTTCCCAGCTTCTTCCACACCATTTTTTCTCAAAACTGAAGCTTTTTTTAGGTAAAAGACAGAGATCACAGCATAAATATTGTTCTAGGCTTAAAAGTCCCATTATGTCTCTACAAAATTTCTGATTTCATTATCTTTAAATATGTAGCTAAGCCTATATATAATGAGAAAATTTTATTGATTTAGGGTAACCCTAATAATACAGTATTACCAAAACATATGTAAGAATCCCTAATGTTTGGGAGCTTTTATGGTTTTGTCGTTTTTTACCCTTATATTATATGAAGGATATTGTGTTCTTTTTATTATATTGTAGTTTTATAATATAATCTGTGAGGATGAAGGGTAATATTGTGATTTTTAAAAAAGAAATTAAAACAAACATGAGGGTCAAGGATTTCATGCAGAAAAAATTAAAGTAAGCCTTCAAAGATGAAATTTAAATATATGACTTTTTTTGGTTTTCAGAAATGCACAAGGAAAGCCAGATAAAAATTAGACCCTTAGTATCAATTTCTTGGAGCTTTATATTAAAATACTTGACTGCTACTAACTACTAACCCTAACTAAAGACAGGACAACTATACAGGTGAATGGCTCAAAGGATGCAAACAGATAATTGTGACTGTTCTGTTCCAAAGGCACAATGCTACTGAATATGGTTAGTAGATGCCAAAGTTAAAAGCAACAATAACACAGCTGTAAATACCTGCTTCAGGACCCTAAAGCAATGCTCAGGGAAGAAGAAATTCCGTATTTTCCATTTATCTTAACAGTATGCAATCATCTATTCACTATCCTTACTTGTAGCCAGGAAAAAAACAGGAAATAGTCACAATTCACTTCATTCTGTGAATAGGTCAGTGTTGACTGGCCTAGTTTCATCTGTTTCTATTATAAAAAAAAAAAAAAAGTGTTTGTTATTACATTTTTATGAGATTGGCTGACAGAAGCACAAAGCCAGCAGAGTATTGTGAGAAACAACAACAATTTTAGGAACTAAAACTTCTTATTTCTTTTCATTTGACTTTTGATAATATTCATGAAAATAATTATTTGGTACGAAAAGAAAATCTATTGTATTCATTCAGGCAAAACTCCCATTCTCTGAAATTGATTCTTAATTTTTTTTTTTTTTTTTTAAAGACAGAGTTAGAGCATCTTATCTAAGTGCAAATGTGGAAATTCTCCTTGGATTGTAAAAGTCCCTTGGGGAAGGCTCTCTGATACCACAAGCATTCAAGACACCAATCTTTGTTAATCACTAACAGGTTAACATCTCTGAAAATAATACTGTCTAACAAGAGAGGAATGTACAAGTCTGGTTCTCATAAAATTTCAGGCCCAGGACAAAACATAGGAATCTGGTAGGACTACTACTTTAAAATATATATTAATTAACAACACATTATCAGTCTGATAAAAAATATGGACTGCTATTATCTGCCTTCCAGATATACAATGGGATGTAAGAGCTTTTAAATAGCCTTTCTACTTTATATTTGTACATTTTTGCACACGCGTGCGCATGCACACCCACACATATACAGTATATTCTAAAATTCAAGTCTATAAAGATAAGCAAGGAAAATAAAACCCGAAAAGGGTAATTAAAGGTACTGCTTTTTTTTTTTTTTAATAAATAAGCATGAACTATTTGAATCTCAAATTACTCAGCTGATGTCCAAGATATGAGGGCTGAGCTAAATTTTTATGATGACTATGAATTTACTAAATAGAGAACACAGGCCAGGTTGTAATGTCCCAACATTTTTTTTTTACAGTGGAATCTTATATATGTCCACTCAGAAAAAAATCCAGAGGGTTCAATGGGGTTTATTCCCAGGTAAATATGTACTAGGTTCTGAATAACTTGACCCATTCAGAAATGTTCTTGATAACCTATTCAATGTTCATGATACAATCTTCTGGAGTCCAAGCTCAACATTTTTGTCTATTTTTACAAATATGTAGTGATTTTTATTTAACTAAACTTTAGTAATTTTACTGTATTTTTATTTATTTATCTGAGATACTATTTATTTGTTTATTTAATCAATTTGTATAGCCACCCACCTCAACAATTGCATGTGAGCAGCAAACAATATCAAAATTAAAAAAAACAAATATAATAATTGCTTGTCATTCCCAGAAAATAAAACCACTTTACATTTATTCCTCTAAATAATCAGGCTCGAAAATAGCTGGTCATAACTGAATCACAGATAGTCAGCAAATGCTGCCCACTTCCAATTTTCAAAGACTATTGGTTCTTTTAAGGCTAAGAGGCATGCAACAATATAGACATATATCTGCACACCATGTTCTGATGACCACCTTGGATTGCCAAGTCTGTGTATTTTGAATGTAAACATTCATTTTTGTTTGTTTGATTGTTTGTTCAAGAGTTAAGAGCTCTACATTTGGAAAGAAAGGTAAGACCTGTACAAAGGGAGTTTCTATATTCTGCCTCAGACATGGGATTTCTAGGATTAGACAGGTCAATTCTTTCCTATTACCACTAGAATTAAGAGCTTACAGCTGGTCAGAATTGCCTTTATTCCATCTTTTCTTGAAGTAATAAGCAACTGAAATTAAGGATGATGGAAAGGGTATCCTTGTAAACAGGGTGCAAAGAAGAATTTAGTTTATGGATAGTTCAACTTGTGCCCAGCTATTTTATCAAATCTACAAAAGGAAGAAATGTAAGACATAAAAATAATCAGTGCTTATTTAAATGTAGTCATGGTTTATAGTATCATGGATGTTTATCAGTTGGGAATATACAAGGGAAGTTGGGAATCAAAGCAATAATCTTGCTCCTTCTGAAATGCCTCCTGAATTCATGGCTCCCTACTGTAGGACCCAGATGTTGCATTATATATTAGTAGTATAAGCACAGGGAGAAATTTGGCAGGAAAAATAATTTTCAGGCACCTTGTTCAAGATTGTTTTTAAAATTAACATACCTACAATCATCCCTATATTACAATGATTTTACTACCATAGCAGACTAGTAACCACAGCAAGAATACAATGGTTGATATGTCTATAATGCCATGTGTTTGGCTAAATAAACATATAATTTGTGTATTTTATTAAAGAAAATTTAATTAAAAAACATTTGCTTTTTAAAGACATTATGATGCCCTAGAATTCCCAAACAATTGTTTCTCTTGTTTTAGGAGATGTTCTAAAACCAAACATTGATGACCATTTTAAACATACATCAATCTTATTTGGACCTGGGCCAGTCCAAAAATTCCATCTGAACTGACACCCTGCAAAACACATGCTACCACTAACAGTTATTGAGCCTAAAGAAATAAATGAAACACAGTATCTTTGGCAACGCACCATTTGGCACTTTTTAAAGGATTCATAGGAGAAAGGCAGATCTTCTTCTATTCTATACTCTTTCCCACCCAATGCAATCAAAGATTTCTCTGTAGACTGAAGCATGTTTTTCCACTACAAATTTTAAAATAAATACATCAGCAATTGTACAGAAGTAAGACAAAGTTAAAGCTGACTAAACTGAGTATTATTCTGAACATGCATAACTTTATATCACCTTTTTAAATGTGCAAATGTACATATTCCAATGGATGCGAGATAAAGAGACAAAATGTTATCTTGAATTTAGGGGGGGAAAAATTAATTGTGCCTTTCAGTCAGTGTTGACTCCTGGTGACTGCCTGGACAAGTCCCTGCAGTTTTCTTGGCAAGATTTCGGAAGTGGTTTGCCATTGCCTGCTTTCTAGGGTTGAGAGAGAGTGACTGGCCCAAGGTCGCCCAGCTGGCTTTGTGCTTAAGACAGGGCTAGAACTCATGGTCACCTGATTTCTAGCCTGGTGCATTAACCACTACACCAAACACACTCTTTTGAAATGCAGTCTATTTATTTATACATTTAAAAATGTGTATAGTGCCTTTCAGAACAAGGTAATCCATAAGCAACACATTAAAACATTTAAATCCAGCGTTGAGAAGTTTAAACTAAGAACACCAAAAGAAATTAAATATTTACAACAATCAATTACAACAATAACTAAAACAGAAATAAGAATAATTGTTTTGGGTTTTTTGCTTTAATGCCAAAGCCTTTTTATTCCTCCGAAGTCTTTAATTCTAATTACAGTTAAAATTCCTACAAAATTTTTAAAATTCCATGTCAAAAGTTCATAGTGGGTACCAGGTGTGTTCCTCTGGGGAAGGCATTCCAAGCTAGAGTGCTCCCAGTTAAGGAGGACCATTGGCCCACCTCGGGATAGGAGAGCATCTGGACTGCCTCCAAGCAGGGCTTAAATAAAAATATATCAAAATATACCTTCCTTCAGATACTGTTGGTCTAATCTAGGCTTTATAGAATAATACCATTAGGACCCCGAAGCAATCTAACACTGGCATAATATGATCATACATCTAGTTGAAGTCAGTATCCTATCCTTCATATTTTAATGAAAGTTCCTGGAACTTTGAAGGTGGTCCCCTTACAATGCATTGCAGTATTGTAATTAGGGATTATCTATATATGAATTAGTGAAAAAAAGGTTATATCTATTCAGAAAAGACTGTAGCTGATATGAACTGAACAGATAAAAAATATTTTGCACAACAAAAGGTATTTGCTCTTTAAATATAAAGATGAATCTAGAAGCAACCCCTAGCTACAAACGTTATCTTTTTGAGTGGCCACAACCACTTTCAAAACACATCAGACACAATTCACATAGACAGATAACACTTATTCCCAGAATCTCCAGTCTATCTTTACTGGACTAAATCTCAGTTTATTGCTCCTTTTTACTGCATTACCATAGCCAGATACCTACTGTGCACGGCTATACTTGGAACTAAGAAGTGTGGCACTGCAGTGTAAATGTCTCTTTCTTCTATTATTATCTTCTGAAAAACACTCAGCAAATGCTGGTGGTTGAGGTTCAATTCAAGCTTTATTCAAAATCCTAAGAATTGTCCAAGTATTGCTATAATATGTATGGGGTTCCAAGCAAAGCTGATTATTTTGCTGTTAATCAGACAGAAAAGGAAAAAAAGAACCTCTGCAGCAATTGCTTGTAGATGTTAAATGGCATGGGGTATAAGGACTCCCATGCAGTAAAAATGCAAGATAGTGCATTCTGGTAGCACGACTGAAACCCCACCCCCTTTTGGTATGGGTGTCAACATTATACACACATACACAAATGGGGGGGGGGATTGATTGATCACACTGCCCACAGCCACCATCCTGCCTTTTTTGATCCCCCTGAAAACACTGGTGCTTGTATTTATAAATTATATAGCATTGCCCACTATATGTGTTACTGCTCCTTTAGTGACGACTTCTGTGTAGGTAAGGAGTAGGTGAGATGGAGGAATATATTGAAGTTATATTGGGAGCTTCATGGGAATACAGCACTGTAAGGGGGAAAGGGGCAAGCTTAAAGTCATCCTTTTAACACCAAGAAGAGACAAATGTGTTCTTACGGCCAATTTTGGGGAATAATAATGGAATAAAAAAAAGTGAAACAGTGCAATTCAGAGGAAAAAGAGAAAGAAAAAGCAAGATCCATCTTGTGTGCCAGTTGTGCCTGTTCCTGGATTTGGAGGCCCAGTTCACAGTCACTCATGCCTCAGTCATCTTGTGTCTAGACTACTACAAAGATCACTCACTGTACATTGAAGACTACTGAGAAACTAAACAATTACTTATGGATGCACCTTTCTATGCCCATGTAACACTGCTACTACACTAGCTACACTAGTTATATACAAGCTTTCGGGTGCATTTTGAGGTACTATTTGGCACCTACAAAACCCTTCGTGGCACAGGGGATGGCTATTTGTGGGACTAGCTATCTGCAGTTACCTCTGTCTGTCTGATAAAATCTGACAGTTGGCATATTCCAGGTCCCATCAATCAGTCAACTTGTGGCTTCCAGGAGAAGGAACGCATTCCCACCATCTAGGTCCCTCCATTTCCATCTCATCCCTAGATCTGACTAAAAGGGATCTAGTTAATCTGCTTCATCCAAGATCCCTTGCAAAGTCCTACATTCTATCAACATATGTCCTTCTGTAAATTTTAATTATGGGGGAATATTTAACTGTAGAACCTGTTGACCTTGTCCTTGCTATGGAGCTATAAGATGGTAGAAATGGAAAGCATATACCTTAATTATATCATACATTTCTATCACTGCAAGCTATTATAGGATTGTTAACGAAGGATATTTAGAAACCAAAATCAAACTAGAATGTGCAGCCCATATCTTGACAGAAATTACATTTAGTCTGTACATATGTGACTCCCTTTTTCTATTACTTTACAATTAATTTCTGAGTATAATTCAAAATGCTGGTGACAACCTTAAACCCCTGAATGATTTAAGAATGGAATATTGGAAGAACTCACTTTTCCTGTTTCAACATTCCCATTTATTAAAATCATCTTCTTAATATGACAATGATCTGTTTGATTAGGAGTAGTGAAAAGTTTTTCATGACTGAGATGGAACATCTTTCCAAAAGTTGTATGAAGACCTGAGTCTGCTCCAAAGTCTAACTTTTTTTTTAAAGCACTATAGTCAAAGGATGGTGCTTAGTTTCTGGGGTAGGCCCTCCTCAGCCCCATACTATACATATTAGGGGTTTAAACTCCCTCCCAGTTTTGAATCGTGTCCACCAGAAGAGGAAGAAAAGACAAGGGTGGTTGAGACAGCTATCCATGACTACAGAAAGATGGATTTGTAAGTGGAGAGATTTGTAATTTTTCCAACTGTAAGTCCTTCTGGACTTAAAAAAATAGTGTTGCCTCAACCTTTTTCTTTTCCTTCTTGGATGCGCAGCACGCTTTCTTGCCTTTTACACATGCTGTGTACTTTCTTTCCTCCTCTCCCATTCTGTCACTTTGCCTGCCCATCAGGATGTATAATACAATCGGCCTGGGTTGGCATGACGACAAGGAGGCAAGAGCTAAGGCAGGCAGAAAAGAAACACGAGGCTTCCCTGTATTTTTAAAAACTCCTGTTTGCCCTTTAGTCATTTCATCTCTCTCTTTTTCCCATTTCCTGCGTTTCCTTACCCCATTGCTGCAACATCTACTCATCAATTCTCCTTCAAAATTTCTTCTTTTTTCTGAAAAGCTGCAGTGAATAAGGAGTGTTCCGTTTGTGTGTCTTTTTACAACTCTTATTTATCTTACTGCTGTAGGCATTTCCTTCTTCCTAACCTCTAGGGCAGGTAGATACTCTAGCTTGGATAGTCAGACAAGAAAGGAGGAGGTGGCTGAAGCAATATTGTATCTAAATGGAATTTTATTTTATTTTAATTAAATTGCATTTTATGTTGTTTTATTCATTTTTAAAGGCAGTGTGTTCTTTCTTCTCTCGCAGCTCTTAATAAAAGAGAAGGAAAGGTCCCCACGTTCTGCCTGTGAGCTCTAGCCAAGCACTTAAATGACTTCTTGGATGCTCCTTTTAATAAATGTATGGAATTCATGCAAAATCTTTTCTTTTTCTTTTAATTTCAGCTTTTCAGCTGAGAGGAATCTTGTTCTTGTTGTTATCTTCAAACAGCTGAAGGGAGTAGAAATCAATCAAACAGTGAAATCTAAACAAGTAAAATTAATAAGATGCCAAAAAAGATAAAAACTTATTTTATGCATTTACTTACTTAAATTCAGATGAATAAATGAATAAAATGTTTAAATGTATTAAAGGTCTTTTATCTCCCCCCCCCCATTTTTTGTTTTTTTTTTCCACATGATTTTTTAGAGGTGGCTCTAGACATGCTATAGACAGACAAATGTGTTTTGAATTCTTATTTGTAATCTCTCTAGACTCTAACAAAAATAGGCTAGAAATGATTTTCATTAGATTTCACTGAATCACTCTTCAAATCTAATTTTGAAACAGTGAGGCATCAAAGTGGATCAGGTGGTTTCAAATGGTTTCGGAGATTCAGGGGGCTTTCTGGCTTTGAAAAGTTTCAAATTTTGTTCTTTCTGTATAGGATCAAAGGGGGGGGGGAGAAACCCTCCCTGATAATGACAGGAGTAATCAGCTAGCAAATTTCATCACCTCTGCAAACATTGACTGCTTGGGGAGTGTTTCTTTTTCCTGTTTAAACAATTTGTTTAGTCAGGTTTGCTTGGAGGGAGGGAACAGAGAGACGGAAATGCTTTCTCTCTGCTATACTTGTGTGATTGTCTACATTTTCCCCAACCCATTTTATCTTTCCCTTTCCTTACATTCAAGTCTATTTGTCTGATCTAGAGTAGGGGTAAATTTGTTTCTACATACACTGTCTTTTTCAGCTTTTTCAGTCCCCAGTTTGATTTCCATTATTTTTCTTTCCCTCCTAAAAATAAATAAATAAATAAATAAATAAATAAATAAATAAATAAATAAATACAACATACCTGTTTTCTTTCTGCTTTCTATCTGTCTCTGTCTTTTCTACTGAGTGAGCGAGTGAGTGAATCTTTTTTACTGTATGAGTAGGTACTGTATGAGGTAATGTAGGTTTACTATGTGTATTTCTTTATATCATGTCTTGTATGGCTATGCATTTCATCTTCATTTAATAAAGATGTATTAGTGTGAGGGTCAAATGCAGCACCTTAGAACAGCTGCATACAGCTGAGGGCCACAGGATCCCAGGAAAAGACGCAGCTTCATTAAGACATTGCAGGCAGGTGCCACGTTCGCTTCCTTGCATGCGCTAAAGCACCTTTTTGGAACTGAATTCAAAGAGCTACATAGCCCTAATAGATATGCAATAGAGATAATACACACCCTTCTCAGGCTTTTATTTAAACATATTGCAAAAACAGCACATAATTCATCATGCACAGAAACAGCTAACATTGCCAGTGAACCTTGCCAACAAGCCTGGTAGCCCAGAAAAGCAAGTAGTCAAATGATGATGATGAATTATGTGATCTTTGCTTACTTTGTAAACAGTTCTTGAATTTTTTTTAATTTATTTTTTAATTGGAATTAAGCACCTTCTGCATAACTTATCTTTGGTGCTTTACTGGACAGTATGGGGGATCTATGAAGTCCTTCCCTAATTCCTGCTACTTCCTCCTTCAAAGCAGCTTTGTCAGATTAATATCATTTAAATCAGTATTTTTCAGACTTGGCAACTTTAAGATGTGTGGTTTTCAGCTCCCACAATTCCCCAGCCAGCATGCTGGCTGGGGAATTGTGGGATTTGAAGTCCGTACATCTTAAAGTTGCCAAGTTTGAAAAACACTGATTTCAGTGATCCATCATTTCTGCTATTTTCATCTAACGTTTATATCTGCCAAACTACCCAGATAACTTCAGATATTTGGATGCTCCCCCATTATATTCTGTGGTTGAAACATTTATCAAACCTAATCTTAAATGGTACTTCACTGCCCTTGAAACTAAACTTTCAAATTCAGATAGAATATTGCTTCCTTTGAATCTCAAAATGGATCTTGGATGCACCACTCTAATTAAAGTATCTCCATGCTGAATTGAGTTGCATCTACTAAATGCATTTGTCATGCATTCTGGAAAGATACTACCGCTGCCACAGCCTTGCTTGTGGTTCAAGGCTTCGGACAATTCTACCTCTGTACATATGGAATGTTTGCCTGGTTATCTGTGGGAAGGCAAGAGAAATAGAGGAATGATGAAGGAAAATGGAGAGCAGCTGCAATGAAAAGTTTTTGAGGAATTAAGGGATTGTACTATTACCTAAATACTGTTCCATCACCCATTGCCTATGCTTAATTATCCACTCTCTTGCTTGAAATTGGCCCCTCCAAACAACATTATTTAGATTTGGTTCTTCTCTTGATGAAGAACAGGCACCAGAAATTAATGCTATACTTTTATAAGAACCCTATAAGAACTCTACCTATTTATTTATTATTGCAAAGAGTAAGGTAGATACCATGACAGAAATATACAACAACCTTTACCTAGGCAAAAAGGGATAAAACATTTTTTAAGTCTGGAGAAACATGGTAACATTCTAAAGTGGCTCACGTGAGAGTGCTTTGTAATTTTTTATAGCTAGTTTTTCCTCTAGAAGCTTAAGCTTTCTCACATGTGGGTTTTCCCTCATTTTATGTCCACAGAACAATCCTGTGAGGTAGGCTTGGCTGAAAGATAGTGCCTGGCTGTCACCTTGTAAGCTCCCATGGCTGAAGATGGAAGAATACCTTGATTACTATACCTGCTGACTCTCATCAGTAATACTATACTATGTTCTGGACAGTAGGGAAGAGATTCTCTGTTACCCAAGATCTTCTCATTCTGCTCTTTTCCTATGCTTTTGAACTGGACTGGGATGAGGAGATGCAAGTAACATAGTATAAGATATTATATCCTCTACCCTGGCTTACCTGTGTGACAAGCTTTGACTTTGCAGCCAGGTTTAACAGTAGAGTTTAGCTATGGTAGGTCAAGTATCATGAGGCACGTTTCCAGTAACGTAACAGGGAATGCCAATGTTAATATTTTTTTTCCCCTAGCTGTTAGCATTCATTGATTGTGTTATGCTTTTACAAGTATCACTGGCACAAATTATTTCTTGGATGCTCTCAGTTCTTTAGCCATGATTTCAAAGTAAAATAGCCACATCCCTATTGGTGTACTTAAAATTAGTTCAAATCATACTAGCACCTGTGCTGTTGGGATGGAAATGGAAAGTTGATTATAACAGCCAATGACTCTAAAAAAAAGTCCATCTGTTTTGGTCGTGTTGTATTGTATCATCACTGGAGGAAGAGTTAATTTGAGCAAAGGACTCCAGCCAACTTCTATTTTTTCTTCCTCATGCCTCCATAACCTCATCATAGTTGCTAATGTGCTGGCAGAGTCCTACTGGTACCTGTTGGCTTCTTTTCCACATTCAAAGAGGGATGATTTCTTCATTACTAGATTTCACAACTGATAGAGATTGTAACATACAAATCATAGTTCATTAATAAAACTTTAAGAAAAGCAAATTTTCTTAAGCAGATGAGTACTGTAGCACTAACAGCAATAATTCAAACTGAATTTAGAAACAACTTTTTTTTTTTTTAAGGAAAAACTTTAGGACATAAATGTAATTGAACAGTATGTGTTAACTGCTTTTGCAAAATGTCGGTAGTGATGCTATATTCACAAGGAAGTATTTTCCCATTTAGCAAAATGAAAAGAATTAGATGTAGAATTTAATCTACCAGGGAAGGAGTTGAGACTACGAGAACAAGGTGATGTGAAAAAGGGAGGTATAAGAGAGAACATTCTGAAGGGTCTTAACTGTAGTTGTCCAGTATCATTTATATTTTATTTTATTTTATTTGTAATAAATTATTTTGGAAAGTATACATTTGTAAAACTTTCAAAGTAAACAAAAGAAACCAGGATTAACTTACATATACAATATGCTAAGAGAACAGTAATATATTTATTTCTCCAACTACTTGAAGCTTAAAATATTCTTATGCAACACAGTAGAAATGTTCTAATCTTTGTCTGGCATTGCGCTTCTCAATCAGAGCATGATTCTGAATTCATAATTCTCACATCCTACATTATATTCTATGTCACATAACAGAGGGGGGCTGCTACAACCAAGGTGAATGGGTTTATGTATTAAATTAACAGTATAATACAGGAAGCTAACACTTAGTCTTTTTAAATTCAAACCATCAATAATATCTGTGTCCTTGGTTTCCTGGCTTCGTTGTTAAAAAAAGTTTTGTTCTCAGTTGTAATATCCTAGTCAGGATATTTTACAATGCACATTATATAAAATGACTTGTTATATATTATAAAATACAATCAGCATAGGCATATTAATGTATATTTCTCACAATTCCACCACACTGTAGTGTTTGCCTTAACATACTTGCAGACATCCCCACAATGCCTAGTAAGCCTCCTGGCCCACCTAATATTGAAAACCAAACTTAAATTTAACAAATTGTTTAATAATAAAAGTACGAAGCCAGAATATTTCAAAGTGGAGTGCCAGCTTTGTCATAATGGTCGTTTTCCATTATTATTATCAAAAAACATCTCTGTACCCAACCAAGGCCTCAAAAGCTTTCTTAAAAATAAAAATAGTAGGAGGTCGGTCCCCATGATTTGGAAGTATATTCACCTACCAGAAAAAATATAAAGGAGTTACAGGGAGCATCCAGAATAGAGGCTAAAAAGAATGACAGGCTACATTCTTGTATACCTTGCTTGTTGACTCCTGTGCATTTCCCATTACAGCTATTTTGCAGATAAGTAAGGCCCCTTCCCCTTGCCCAAAATTTTGCAAAAGAATGTATGATATACCCTCAAAATTCCAAGGGTATCTACCAGCCCAAAAAGGCTGGATCCCTGTTCTAATCCCATATCAAAAATGGAGTTCAAGTAGCACTAAATATATGGTACAGGTAGTCCTCGGGTTACGACCATTCTTTCAGCAACTGTTCAAAGTTATGGTGGTGCTGAATGAATGGTACTTACACCCGATCCTTAAAGTTATGGCCATTGCAGTGCCCCTGTGGTCATGTGATCAAAATTCAGGTGCTTGGCAGCTCATTCACACTTAAGGGATGCTTCAAATCCCCCCAGCCATCTATTTCCCTCTCATCCCTCCCCTATCGGCCCCCTGCACTCCACAGCCCCTGCTGCCCTGCGCTCCGCCACCCCCAGATGACCTTCGTCATCTTCTTGCTCCCGCTGCTGACGAGGCATGCCTGGCCTGGCCCTTTATGAGGCAGCTGCTGGCTGCGTGAGTCTTTCTTCTTGAGCTCATGCATGGCTGTTTCCTCACAAGACCCAGGGAAGAAGGCCATGGCCAGCAGTTGCCTTGCGAAGGGCCAGGCTAGGCATTCCTCATAAGCAGCAGGAGCAAGAAGATGGTGAAGGTCAACTGGGGGCGGCGGAGCACAGGGTGGCAGGGGCTTCAGAGTGTATGGCGGCAATGGCGGCTGGGGATGGGGCTTTGCACTGTACTGCACTGCACTGCTGGGCTGGGATGTCTGGGGCTTTCTAGGGAAGCTGTGGCTCAGGGGCTTCTTGTAGCCCCAGAGCTATGGTGCACCAAGAAGCCCCTAAGCTACAGCATGGCTAGCCCGCACAGTTCTGGGGCTGCTTGCTGTCCCACAAGGTAGGGTGCAGAGTGGCCAAAAGGGCAGAGATGGGGAGGAATGGGTGGTTGGGGGGAGTTGAAGGGGAGGCAGTCTCTTACCTTGGAAGACCTGAGCTCGGGGCTGGGAGAGACCAAGCCAGGAATGGCTTGGGTCAGGACAGGTCCTCGGCTAACCACCAGTGGGATTCGGTTAACAATGGCAACAGGGAGTGCCAGGATTGCCATTGCTGAGTGATGCGGTATCATGACATTGAGCTTTATGACCCCATCACTTAGCGACAGAAATTACGGTCCCAAGTGCTGTCTCGAGGACTACCTGTATTACTGTATCATTTTTTGCAAAAATTAAAATAACATGAATAATGGATCAGAAAAAGCAAGGTATTACATCATTCAAGTCTGGAGAATGCAACAAGTTCCAGACATTAGAATCCAACAGGGCAGGCTTAGTTCCATGTTCTGCAAGTCAATAATGTTTGAAAATTCTTTTGATATTGATTTTATCTGTTATGAGACTTTTCTCTGTGTTACAACATATACTTTTGTTTATGAAGAGAATACTTCATTAATATAGAATAGCTTCCTATGTGAATCTCAGTATCTATCCTTTAAATAACCCAAAATGTATATGAAATCATACAAAGGGTAAGTAGAATTTGTAGGTAGTACAGTAATCAGCTGATCTCAATGTGAATATTTTCACTAATTTAACACAACTTCACAGGATGATATTTCTTTTATATTTTCTTTGCCTGGTATTCCACTCAGTGATTTCTTAAAATACCAAGTTCCCAATCTGATGCAGGAGTATTGTTAGCATAAAGTCACTTTTTAAAAAAATTATATTTAATCTCAAAGGATAAACATTTATCTCCTAAAATATGTGCTTAAAAATTTTAATAGCATCTTGCTTCAGGATTCAAAATAAATAAAGCAAAGATGTGTTTCCATCTTCTGAAAACAAAATTACAGAGATTAAAATATATAAACACAAAATGAATGTATTCCATTTGCATATTATATTTTGGTCTTAAAGTTGATATTGAAGATTAAGGGTCAGCATTTAATCCTCACTATCCTAATCCCTAAAATTACAAAGACAGGCATAAGTGCATGTCTGCTGCACTAAATTACCTTGAAAGAAAACAAATTCCAAATGAAAAGGGAAGCATATTTATATTATGGTGATTTAAAATCTGTCGCCTAAACACATCTTCTTCCCGCTATCCATTGACCTAAATTGCACACTAAAAGCTTGCTTGTCTGCAAATGGGCAGCTAACACTTTGAGACAATCCAGATATTCTTCTCTTATGCAGAATTGTGCCAACAATTTTTCTGACTACAATAAACACTGTCTTGTTCATGTTCTGCAGAAACAAAGACATGTTATACAATACAAGAATTTATTTTATCCCTTTCAGCTCAGTTTTTGGATATAGACAATTATACTATTATATGTATAATTAATGAGTTTGGGGATAGAGTTAATTATGTAAAAATTGAGTCTTATAAAAGAAAATGAAATATGTATTTTTTTCAAGTGAAAAGGAATGAACTTAAACCATAGTGAACCACATGTCTGGTCCTGTCCTGTTGATTTCAAATTCACTTCTGGGAATTTCTTCCTGAAGGGTCAACATTATTCTAAATGACTAGTGATGAGTTGTATGTTAAGAAACCTATGAACTTTATGAGTAATAAATTATGGATATTATTATTATTATTATTATTATTATTATTATTAAATTTTGTATGCCATCAAATCTTCCCAGACTCCTGGCAGCTTATAACAACAAGAATATGCAATATAATGAAGCATACACAATAATAAACAACCCACTAAACCCTAAAACAACATGTTACAATGTATGGTATTCATACAAATAAAGTGCAACTAAACAAATACCAATCACAATTTATACAACGCATGAATGAAACATTCCTGTTTATTTTTCATCACTTTATTTCCTCTCAAAAACCCATAATGAAATCAAGTATTCATTTTCAAATGAGTAAAAATTATTTCTGCTCATGCTGTACTAGCTTGGGATCTAACAGTTACTCATTTATACCACCTCTTTTCTGTTTGCATAAACACTAAAAAAAAAAAATCAATTTTGCATATTGGAGACAACAATCCTAGCATAGGTGGTCTTTATATTTTGGGAGAGAGGCTCACCCAAAAGTTCTGAATTTTTGCACAAAACCACACAGAAGTAAATTTGTTTAAACTCTATTACATCATTGTCAATATACCGGTTCTATTCCTGGTTTTATTAAACTTAACCTTCTAGTTGTTAGATACCATAACATCAGCAACTTCAATGAACTTTCTCTAATTTTAGTTGATATTAATTTAAACAATTTTTTTCTATGCAGAAATCCAAAAATTACTAGGCAAATCAACATTTTAAATTGGTTTTCCAAACCATTTTTAAATTTTAAGAATACCTTATATACTCTGAGCAAATTCTTATAACTCCTGAAATACTGTTAAAAAAATTAAAAAGAGAAAGGCTCACTCAAGTTCATAGCTGAGCTGGCATTTGGAGAATAACGCAAGTCGAATAAATGAGGCTAATCTACAGCAACTGAATAAGGTCTGCTACCTCTGTTTTTAGTTTTTATGAGTCCAGTTCCAATGTCAGGGTTGAATATTCTGGATTAAAATGCTAAAATACTAGAAACACTAAAACATATTTTACAGCTTATCACACCTTTCCATTCTGAGCTGTGTATTGATGAATATTTCTGCTCATTAGCTAACATTATACGGGAAGCTGTTTTCCTTTTCCTTCTCCAACAACTTTTTCTGAGGTGTGATGCCCTCCAGATGGTAAGACTGAAAGCACTGACTGTCCTGTTAGTATTTTACAAGCTGCTCTGGAAGCCTTTCAGGTTGTAGCTTGGAATATGAATCTTTTAAATAAAAATGAATTAAAATATGGTTTGAGCATACCTGATTATATTAACTGAATTTAAAGAATTCCACTCTACATATTACTCAGTTTCAGAGCAGTCTGAAGCAGCTTAAGAATGTTGCAGTATCACTATATGATAACCAAAACAAGAATAGCAGTTGAAATATTAAAACATTCTAAAAGTAAGTCACAAATTAAATGCTTGGGTAAGCAAAGATATTTTTGTCTAGCACCTGAAGATAAAAAAATGTGACAGCTGGGTTGGGGAACCTGTTCTATAACCAGGACAACAAAATAGCCCCCAATAGCCAAAATAGCCTTCAACCTCCAGAGCATCCACTTCAGAATAACTGGTGGGGGGGGAGTAATATCCAATAATATATTATATTATTTACAATCCAAGATTAGGTGTTAGAAAAACAGAAAAAAAATATTGGTTATTTGTCATCATAAGGCATACGGTCTAAACATATTTTTGGAGAACATTCCCTTGATGATGATGATGTTCTGACCATAGCCTTATATGAATTACATAACTTCTAAGAACAACTTATGTAATAAATTTCTATATGGAAAATGAATAACAAAGTATTGCTATAAAAATAAAAGCATTCTCCTTTTCATGAATCATGAAATGGCAGGTGCTATTTACTGAGCTGAGAGAAATCCCAGTACAGAATTTACAAAATAATCACTCAGCTCCATCCTCTTAGCATACATGGGGGTTTTATGTCTTTTATTTTTGAATAATAGTTCTCAAGCACATTACAAATTATTTTCTAAAACTGGTTCAGTTTCAAACAGGAGAAAAATGTTTGGAGAACTGAACAACATAATTCCCTTGCATATACAGAACTACATTCACTACAGATAGTCCTCAACTTATGACCACAATTGGGACCAGAACTTCTGTTGCTAAGCAATGCAGTCATTAAGTGAGTTGCACCTGATTTTATGACCTTTTTTCCTGTGGTCATTAAGGGAATCACATGGTTGTTAAGTGAATCTGGTTTCCCCCATTGACTTGGCTTGTTGGAAGCCTCCTGGGAAAGTTGCAAATGGTGATCACATGACCCTGGGATGCTGCAACTGTTGTAAATAAATACCAGTTGTCAAATGCCCAAATTTGGATTACGTGACCACAGGGACACTGCGATGGATGTAAGTGCGAGAACAGGTCATAAGTCACTTTTTTCAATGTTGTTGTAACTTTGAATGGTTGTTAAATGAATTGTCATAAGTCAAGGACTACCTGTATTCATCAGTATCTGCAATGTTCCTGTTACAAGATTGTTTTTTAGAATTTGCCAAAGATGTAAACCTATAGTTATTTCTTTTGAAAGCCATCCATCAACCACAATGTATCTGCAATAAACCAGGATTCCCTTTTAGTAAATATGCCAGTAAATATTTAAAGTAAATATTTAAATTATATATTCATAATTTAAATGCATTTTAAATGCATTTCTCTACAGTTTTCACATTCAAAATGTAATTATTAAGCTATTTATTCTTTCTTCACAGCATTTTCCCCCATCTACTTCTGTCATCTATTTCTAGCAAAATTTATGTTCAAAAACTCTTTAGGACTAAGATATGTATTTTAGCTTTCCCCAACCAGTGCATGGGAATTATGGAAATGGCAGACCAACAACTCAGAGGGGACTAGCTTCAGGAAGGGTGCTCTAATCTCTTTGGAATAAAACTAAATCTAGAGTTCTCGTCAGCAATAGGAAAAGGACTATTTCAAATGTTTTAAAATATACTATTAAAGACTTACAAGATAGTTATCATTTTCAAGCCCTAATCCCAACTGCTTAATCAGTTTCAGACAGATGAACACAGCAGCAATTATAAATAATTTTCATTCTTCTTTAATTATACTGTTCTAATCAAATACCTATATGGTGTTAGTTTTAATCATTTTATTGTACATCACAACAGACGCCTGTAGGATAGACGATGAAATTTAAAAATGTAATGCTGAGAATGACAAAAACCTGTTATATGTAGTTTCCCATTAGCATTTGCTGTCCTTCCTTCCTTCCTTCCTTCCTTCCTTCCTTCCTTCCTTCCTTCCTTCCTTCCTTCCTTCCTTCCTTCCTTCCTTCCTTCCTTCCTCTCTCTCTCTCTCTCTCTCTCTTTTTCTTTCTTTAATTTACATTGTTATGTGCCTCCTAATAATACAATTTCTTTGGGTGGTTACAATACATCATATTGTGCTGTCTTGCTATGATACCAATCTAGAACACCCAAAGATACAGTTGTGCACCACTGTATTTTAAAAATAAAGTCTCTCATACCTTGGTTCTGGCAAATAGCAAAACTAAACAAAATCATTATACTTAGCATTTTTGTAACCCTTTACCTAAATAATCCTTATTACAGATCATTAACAATGGCTAGTATTGTATTGCAGATAGAAGAGGAAGAGGGACTTTCTTAAGGTTATTAAGGAAATTCCTGGCAAAAACCAGACAAGTTTCCTTGTTCATAACTCAGCCTTACAGCCATGATGATATACAAGTTCTCAGACTGAGCCACACATCTTACCGTCTTCAGATACTTTTGACCATTCATTTATGAATACACATACTATACCAGTAACAAAGTACGGTTTAGAAGTCATATCATCAAAAGAAAGAGAAAACAAGCTGTCTTAGTCAACAAGATGTGGATAATATGTAACACACAGCTGACAGCATCCTGAAACAAAAACACCAGCTCAGACTACAGTCCTATTTTCAGTCACTTGGACTTTTCTATGCAAATGTGCACAGCATCAGCTGTTACAGGATACGTTTGTACCTTGGCAGGATTTAAGCTTGCAGCATTTTGTTACTATTCAGTTTTTATCTAAAATGCCATCTTCAATATTGATTATAAAACTCCCATAAATGTAGCATATTGTGCTGAGCAGCTCAACAGCTCAACATATGGAACTAATATATGCCACATTTGAACATCACTAAACCGTAATTTATCTGCCATCTGTTGCGGATGCTTTCGTTTGATTTCTGCACTCAGTGTGGGGCTCTATGGCTTAAATAAACCCCTTCCACCTATATGAGTTTATGATTCTACAGTTCAGGCAGCCTCATGGCTAAAGCTTCTCTTTCCCATCAGCCACATTTCTGAAGACCTCGGTAACAGAAAACTCAAGCAGATTCATATGGGTGGAAGTGATCTCTGAGATATGTTAATCCCAGTCCATTTAGGGCTCGGAAAGCCAAAGACTGTATCTTCAGCTGAACAGGGAAACAAACTGAAAGTCAGTGAAGCTGGAAAACCCTTACCAGAAAAGTCTGACCTAATGATCTCAAACAAAAATCTGAATTCACTGAAGTGTTTAAAGGCAAACCCATATTGTTCGTAGAGATTAACTCTTGAAGTTATTAAAATATGAAGGATCAAAGCAAAAAGCACCAGTATCACTATATATCCATAAACATGGACTACTTTCAAGTTTATGTATATATTTTTATTATGTGGTCAAAGCCCTGCAAAGTGCTTTCAGGTTACGATCTGTTGCTTCAAGACAGCACAACTTTACAAGCAGCCAAATGTGTTTGCAATGCTATCTGTTGTACCAACTTCTGAAATTGTTTTCAGTTAGCAGCATAAAATGGAAAAAGAGGTATGTTTGATTTTACCTTGGCATATTACAAGAGTTTTGAACATTACTTTACTGCGTATCTTATTTTAAATTGTTATCTGATGCCTATTCTCACATTATGGCTTTAGAAGGCTTAAAACGTAATTTCAAATTAAAATTCATTATAACAATTAAAGTTATAAAAACCAACAGAATAAACAAGTCTAAAATAAACAGATTGAGTTAAAGAAAGCTTTAAATCATATATTAAACTATAGGAAGAAGATACACACTCTCAATAACAATGACAAATTATTCCATAATTCAGGCCTTGCCACAGAAAAAAAGCAGAACTGCTGAATTTAGATATGAACTGTAAGATGTATGCCAAAGATGCTCCACTGAAAATTTCAGCATGCAGGATAGTTTGTATAAGAGCAATACTTAATTTTGTCCTAAGTCACATTGATTTCCTTATGTTAGGAAGAAAAAAACCAGCCAAATTCGCTCCCTTTTTTGAAGAGGGTTTGATACCCTTCCCATTCCCAAAATGAATACATCTTATCATGCAGCCTGTTTTATATTAAAGAGTCAAGAGTCTGAATAAACTTTTGAGTTATCCATTAGGACCTGTATAAACAAGCTGATACGATTTTTTGTTTATTTATTCTTTAGATTTTGAGGATGCCCAACTCCAAAGAGACATTTAACAAAGACATTTAAAATATAAAAAGGAAAATCAGGAACAACTATACAGAACTACACTAATAATAGCGAAAAAATCACCAGGAGCTCCATAGACATCCTAACCCCAGGCCTGGGAACAGAGCCAGGCCTTCAGAGATTTATGGAATATTTGAAGGGTGGGAGCCGTATGTATCTCTGGGGAGATACTGTTCCAGAGGGCAGGCACCACAACAAAGGAAGAGGTGCCTTACTTGTAGGAGTTGAGATTCTCAGGACAGAGATGTCAGTTGTGTCACATTGCCCAGTTTCAAAGCCAAAATATATAATGGAAACAGTCTCTTAAACCATGGGGAGGGTGGGAAAAAGAAGTGCCAGAAGTAAGCTCCAGTATGCATAAGAAGGAACGGCTCTTTCATGTTGATAGCCAGCAAACAACAGACTTAGCTGTTTCATCCTAGCATGCAGTAAAGATTCTTAACCAGCCATGCTGTGCTGTAAGTCTAAGAGTCTTCAGCTGAGTTTAAACCCAAGAGCCTAGTCAAACAGTGTTGAGTCAAGTGTTAGGGAACTACTGCTGAGTCCTTGTCAGTAAGACTAACATTAAGAGAAGGATGGTGCTTGATATTCTTGACCAAGCTTCACAATAACATAGAGATGAAAAGACAACCTGAATTGATCAAAATCCAGAGCAGGGAACAAAAATAATTTGGGACTGACACATAACTTATTCTTTTGAGTTTAAGACACAGCTAAATCTAGAGCCTGTAACTATAGCCACCTGTCTTACAATAACTTGTTCTCTTTGTGTGTTCTGGGAGACTCCCTCTACAAATATTAACTTTTACTCATAACACTACTGTTGCTCTTATGCAAAACCCCAGAAGTAATTGTTCACAGATTCTTAATGCAATTTGTTATGCAAAGCTAGCACAAAAGAAATGTACAAAGTAAAAAAGCAGTTCAAAATTTAACAAGCATTCTGCAGCAAAAAGATACTCTTTCCAACTGCAGTCACAAGATTAAAAAAATAACAGTAGTCTGGCCAGCTCAAGGAGCTGTGTTTAGGAAGTATTTAAAAGCAAGGATGTTTGCTATATATCATACCCAAATGGTATAAGAACTATCAACAGAAATAGTTGATTTTTTTCTGAGACCCCATATTTTATAAAGATACGACCTTATAAATGTTTGGAGATCGATGAACAATCTGAAACTTCATGAAGGGGTTGATCAGCTGAAGAGCTTGAGAACATCTGCTCTAGCCCCAAATCTTCAGAAGCAGGACACTTAAGCAGAAATCTTGAGCCATCGTCTTGGATGTTTTGCCAACCAAGCAACTATGAAGTTAGTATGCATTTATATTCATTTATTTTTAATGTGTATGCAATCCTTCAGAACAGTTTTCCCCTAGGGAGGATAATGATATACTAAAATCACAATTTAATTTTAAGAAAACTACAGTAACTAAATCAAATATATAAAGTATAAATAGCAGGCTTTGGTTAAAATCTTTGTTATAGTATTCATATTTAAAATATTATTCATTCTAATTTCTTCTGCCATAAAAAATGTTAGAATCTTAGTGTTTTTGCACTGACAATTGAACTTTATTTGGTGGACTATGAAATCTCTTCCTTAACTGTAATCTTGATCATGGTCCTGATCCAGAATATCCCTAATAATTGAATTTTAAGAAATTCATACTTTAACATAATGGTAATACAAGAAAATATGAAATGGAACCTTTAATAAAAATAAAGTGTTGAAACTGTGCTACAAAATAGTGTAGACAAATGATTGTTGATATTTAAAACTAGTTCCATTTTAAAATGCTTTTTTTAGAGAATATGTGAGATGATTTTAGATTATATCAATAAGGAAAGAAAAAGATACAGATAAAGTATCTATACATCTTTTTTTAATCTTCCAATAACTATTATGTAAAAATTAGCTGATACTATGCTAACAATCTAAAATGATTAGCTGATATGTCCTTAATGAAAGCTAATAAGGAGACATTTTACTGTGAAGTTAATGACAATTAGTACTACCTGAATCATCATGGAAAAGAAACAGTATTAGTTCAGAAAAAAATCTCAGTTTGAAAAAAAATTAGAAACCATATTAGTTCAGAAAAAACTACTGCTTGCACAATTTTGATCTTTGTAGGTATAGACAAGTCACAGCATCAAAATATCTTTTTCAAGGCCTCCATTACTACCCTACCAAGTCTAGGGCGCATATCTTGACTGCTGGTTCAGTTGACCGCTAGTTCAATTCAACTATTGTATTGGCAGAAAATCCTAAAAGGTAGAAGCTATCCACTAGTTCAGTGTCTTCATCTTCATTCCTAAGGCTAGTTACGGTGTCTATTGTCATTAGTTTATTCTTCTTTATGTTTAATCGTAATCCCACTTTTTATTGTGCCTTTCATTACTAGAGCTTGCAGATCATTTGTATTTTCAGCTATCAGAGTAGTATAATCAGCATAGAACAGTTATTGATATTTCTTTTTCCAATTTTAAAACCACACTCATCTTCTTCCAATATAACCATTCTCAATATATATCTGGCATATATGTTGGATAAATAAGGAGAGAGCTTATACCTTTGTCTCACTCCTTTGTCAATCTGGAATATAGTAATATCTCATTTTTATTCTGGTTGTTCATTTTATTCCTATTTTATTCCAAGAATTAGGTTGGCCTGACAGAAGGTGACTGGCCCAAAGTCTCCACATCCCAGTTTTACACCTTAATCACTACACTACACTGTGCTAGCTCTCTAAATAGTCATCTAAAGAAGTTACCATGTTCAGGCTGATATTTCCAATGGAAGATCAAGCTTCTATTCTTCTTCTTAAAATGAGGGAAATAAAGCAGGCACCTCTTCAGTGCTAAATATTATGCCCCAAACCTTGGTCCTGGGAGCTAGAGTTTGGATTTGTCTACTATTATGCATGGAGAAATTTGAAGCAAAACTATTTCCAAGGACATGCAGATAGGAAAGAAGCAGCATTTTTTTCTTCTTACAGATAGAAAAAAAAGTCTAGAAGTTAGTAGCTATCTTGAAAGGACTGAAAGTGAAAACCTGTTCCACCTGCCTACCAATGAAGCAATGACTTTTTGTATCTTACAGTAATTTCAGTCTGCATTTAAAAATATATTATTAAATCAATGATTCAAGTCAGTAAGTACAAGTCTTAAACATATAACAACAGTTTGATTCTTAATGGAAACGGATTGGTACTCCTGCTCAACTTTTGTTGTAAACATGTCTCTAAAATGAAAGTAAATATCAGGGTTGCTACATCACTAAACACTCAAGGTACTCAAAATGCTAAACACATCATTTTGAGTACCTTGAGTAAAAAGGTACTCAAAATGATGTTTTTCAGAAAATTAAATCTCATTTGTACAAAAACAGTATCTACTGTATTAGATGCATGCTGTAAAAACTGTGAGAAATGCAGATGTTTAATGTGCCCTATCTATGGGTAGAAAATTTGAGACCCACAGATCAAAATCTGGCACCTTCAGTAAGCATTAAAACTCATTAAAAATTTATACTGAAGAATCAATGCGTAAGTGAAGACTAGCTATTTAAAGCTACTGGCATGCTATGGAAGATGTTTAACACTTGGACTAAATAGAAATAACTGTAAAGACGGCTACTACAAAATCCATTTACAACTCCACATGAATTTTACATCTGAGTCAGTAAAATCAGAATGACATCCTTAAGATCCATTAATGGTTTTCACTTCTTTTTATTCATCGTGCTCATATAGTCCCAAAGGGTTAATACCCCCAGATGAGCAGAAATTCATGAGCATAATCCTAAACAAGTAAGTTGAAGTTCTATCAGGTCTGTTTCATAGCATCAAGGATTACTGCTAGCATTCTAATCCTACTGAGCCTAAGGGAGGTATGCTGTATTGTATTTGAAATCCCAGTCAGGAAAGAAGAGAAGGTTAAATGGGTGCCTTGCTCTGTAATCAAATATCACAGGGACTGCTTATCTATTCAGTCAACAACTAATGTAAAAAAAATCAGTTAAAAACTAAATAGCTACTTATTTAAAACATTTATACCTTACAAAAAAGGGGAAATTATTTACTATATGTGATAAACCTGATATGAAAACAGTTTTTCTAGTCTGTCTGTCTATCTATCATAAACATTATATGAATGAGTTAATTATACAAGATACACGTTCAAAGGATTATACAAAAGATGGAAAACAATTATTTTAATTATTATGTTATAAACCTTCATCCGTCAAAAAACAGTCACGTTTGCATTTTTCATCTAATAATGCTGGACTTTGATCAGTTGAGAACAAAAACATATATCAAGTTATTGTTAATTAATATCCTCAATTACTTAGTAGTGGTTAAAAGCATTTTAATTCTACTGCACATCATCTTTTGTATACTTTGGTTAAGGTCCCAGGACTGCTGAAAAGGCAGATGCTACTGTTCTCAGCAGGGAATGTCCCTTTTAGAAGTACATCCTCATATCACTGCCTTCCCTGGTCCTTTTTTTTTTTTTTCCTTTTGTTTTGAATAGGCTTCAAATGTAAATAGTTCACATGTAAAGACAGCAAGAACCAGTTTGGTGTAGTGGTTAAGGCACCAGCCTAGAAACTGGGAAATGGTGAGTTCTAGCCCCTCTTCAGGCACAAAGCCAACTGGGTGAACTTGGGCCAGTCACTCTCTCTCAGCCCTAGGGAAGAGGCAATGGCAAACCACTTCTGAAATCTTGCCAAGAAAACTGCATGGACTTGTCCAGGCAATTGCCAGGAGTGAACACAAATAGCTGAGCTTGCTAGCTAGTATGGCCTTTATATTGGATGATGATCACATCTGCTATTAATATTGAATACTATAGAAAATGTAATATTTAAGAAACTAAAAAAGTGGCAATTATACACTAAGCAATGCATGTCAATTACAGCAATGCGGTTGTCTGGTAATGACCCTTCAGATATTTTTATCCTGCTTAGAGGTTCAAAACAAAATGCTTAAATATAACAGTGTCAACTCAAGTTAATTAATTCATCAAGTCTTATAATTTAATTATTGCTCTGCTGCTTTTAATCTGTTCTTGGAAATTGAGGCGTTTGGCTAGAAGAAATCCAAAATTACTTTCCCTTTCCAATGAGAGAAAAGAAGTCATACTGGATTACAAGTTGAAGGCTTCATGCTTCATGGCTGGAATTTCCAATATAGTTTTCTTTTTAAAGCAAGAAATGCAAATTTAAAGAAGGAAAACATACACTGGAATGCAGTATTTTCTTTCTTATCCTTTCCCAAACAAAATAAAATATGGTATGATTTTTTTTTTTTGCTATATCCTTTTATAAATAGGATATAATGAGAGGTTTTTAGGATCAAACTAAAGGTTGCACTGAAGATGTGGTCTGCGCATGCATCTCTTTAAAAAAAACAAAGCTGTGAGGCAGGAATGTTCTGAATTGGGGCCGAAATGGGATAGCAGTAGTTAATTTCTTCACTACTCAAATGTCCTTGCAAAAATGTTATTTTTTCCAGAACAGAAAACCTGGATTGAGCTTTTTGCTCCTATAAAATATAATGAAATCATGTGAGAACTTCACATTTAAAATAATGTGCAATATATAAACTTATGCAAAGGTTCCCTTGCTTTATCCATCTGGCATTTTCTATTTCTTGGCAGAATGGATAGACACAGAAATACATTGGCCAAACCAAATGAGGGGTGGGAATTTTTGTGCTGACTATAATGGATGAAGTTGATGAAATGGTAATACATTTATTACATAATTTATTCTCAATGCTACAAAATCAAGCCATTCATTATACAACATGTGATATTGATGTAACACTTGGATTGCAGTATGATACAGCCTTTGTATATAGTGGCATACTACATGTTAGTTCACCCACAGCAGGTATGCAATTAATGCATGGCCACACTAAAAGGCACTAAAATTTTGAGAATGATCACCTAATATCATAGTGGCAATTTAACAGGAAACAGGCTGCAAATAATCAATCACCTACAGTGAACTGCATACACTTTAATATATCACTAGAATGACCTCAAACATCCAGTATAAACTTAGTGTTGGCTTTTTACAAACTATGCTTTGCAAATTGGAAGTCAATCTCCAGAATCCATAGTGTCTATCCTTTTCTTTTTTTAGGTAGAATTTTAATCTCCTTTTTCTTGACTTGACCATGGTTATATGTTTTATGTGTCATGACCATCATTATTAACATTAAACTATTAGGGTTGTGTATGTACAGAAGCATTTCTGCTGGGACAAATACAATCATCTGTACAAACTTTCCAAATGACACAATTATGTTAATGTTACTCTGATGCTTTGAGAAAGGATATTTCACTCACGCTTCTGGCACGTATTTTGCATAGCTGAAACAACTGACAATAGCGTTATTAAAGGTATTCAATAATCAGAAGCTAACATGGGTTATCTTTGGTACATACAATTGCTTGGATCAAAATTTGTATGACAATGAATAGATATGAATTCATTTACATTAACTTTATCATATTACAGCATTCAAACCAAGTATTAGGCTGTACCACAATCTGTATTCAAAGGGGACTAGGTGATTCAGACTATGCATGGATGCACACCTCATACCTGCCAAAAATGTTTATGACACAGCTTCTTTAAGAAGTTGCCAAATCTCCATTCCCGTTATAAACTGAATTTGTTGCACAGTGCTAGTAGTTACTAATAACACAAAAGAGTAGTTAATTGCTATTAGTTCAGTTTTGAATTAATTCTGGACACAATATGGTTATGAAGCTTTCACCACAATTTCAACAATCCTATAATCTGCTTACAGTAAGATATAGTCACATTGCATACTTACAAATAGAGACAATTGCACTGATTTTCCATGAAATCAGCTGTCTGCATAGAAGAACAGATGCATCTAATGGCTGCTACACATTTAATTTCATCACTGGTAATTAAACAAGTTCATCTTTATCTTCCACTTCTTTCTGTTGAATGTTATACAGTCCTGTACACTTTTTTAGGCAAGGACCCAGGTCTTTCTAGCTTGTAAAGTACAGAACAATACTAGTGCTATATAAATAAAACAAAGATTGACTCTAGTAGTACAGGGCCTAGCTATACACGATGATTAAACATGTAGTTCAGTGTTTCTCAACCTTAGCTGCTTTAAGCTGTGTGGACTTCAACTCCCAGAATTCCCCAGCCAGCATGCTGAATTCTGGGAGTTGAAGTCCACACAGCTTAAAGCAGCCAAGGTTGAGAAACACTGATGTAGTTGAAAGAAATGCTTAATGCTGTCCCTTTTTCTTTGCCAATACTGTAGTCACTATTATGTTTCTCATAGTCTCTTCTCACCAAGGGCCACCTCTCCTTCAAAGCAGAGGTGAAAGTGTTAAGTTCTTTTTTCTCAAATACATATACAGTTAGGCTTTCTGAATTGGGGTGGAAGAAACAGGAGAGTTATAACCCCAAAACCAATAGTTAATGGACATATTTTAAATGGGAACATGAAGAAATAATGTCACAACATTTTCCCTCCTTGCCTCCCAAATTACCACCCAAATACAGAACAACTTTTCAAAATGGACTTCAAGGGGTGGGGTGGGGTGGGGTGGGGTGGGGTGGGGGGGCTGATCCAAATGCATGATCTCTATCTTGTAGTTCCACGGAGTTTAAAATGGGATTAAAACAATGGTGATGAGAGTCTTAGGTACTTCAAGGAGACATAAGGCACTTGCATTTTAGACCTGAAAAATCCAAAGATGTCAAATTTCAAAACCTAAACATTAATGGAATGATAAAGCCATTACGAGAAAAATGCTGGATATTCAGAAAATGTATTAGTCATAATTTTTCCCTGACCTGGCATTAACAGAGCTTAGCTTTGTATGAGAAAGATATGAAAAATAATCTTTGCAGTTTAAAGAATTATCTAAAAATATTTCTGAAATAGTTTTCTTGCTTGCTGTATGAAGAAACAATGTTGGATTGTTTCTTTGGCTGGGTGTAACATTGTTGGGATTTTATTGTTGCCTTTAGATGAAGCCATCTCCATGCCACAACATTATAGTTTTGATATATAAATATATGTTTATGTATCATAGGTATATGAAACATTATCTCTTACTCATATATTGAGAATGTATTTATTTACAGCTTAAATACAAACAAAAAGGACTATTCATTCAAAGCTAGTGCAGGAATAATGAGGCCTAGGCATATATCAAGCATAACAATATTCCAGCAGCAAAAGATAAACATAAGACAAAAATTAAAGAACTGTTGGAGAAAAGACAGATCTCATGCTATATTATTGAAACTCCTTCAGTCTGATGGGAATTTATGTTGGATCAGTGATTCAGAAACATGAAAAAATATAGTCTGGGAAGCAAGGGAGATGTTGGCATACAGATGTTCCATGTCATTTCTCAAATGATATTGTCACATTACTGTCATGCACTGGGACCCCATGCAATCATACTGCATTAGTATTGTGAACATTGAGATAAAAGTTTTATTAGCTGAGTTGAAAAAGTAGCAGCTATTATTTAATTACGTATTTTCTTACCCACTTTTCATTATTAAAGCTAATCTCAAAACAGTGTATGTAACTTCATAAAATCAATAAAACCATGTAAGATTTCAACACGTTTTAAAAAGCCAGAACAGGAAAAAACCAACAAACATAAATTCAACTTAAAAGCCTGGGTAAATAAATGTTTAGCAGATTCCAAAAGCTTACAAAAGTTGGCATCAACCATACACAGCAGAAAGGGGATTTTGTAAACAAAACGTTTATCAAAGAATAGCCTAATTCTGATTCATTGTACTACACACCATACCCACAGGTGGGACCATAAGTTGCATCTCCCCAGCTGATCTCAATGTCAGCTAGTACTGGAAAAAGTATTATTACAGCACTGTATGTTAAAATAGCAAACTTGAATAGGGCCCAATGTCTTACAGGAAACCGACGTAGCATATACAGTATAGGTATTATGTGATCCCAACTTAGCTGTTCCATTTAACAATTTGGCAGTTGCACTGTTGAGCAGATGCATTAAGCATCATTTGCAATTCTCATATTGCCTCTAAGAGTGGCTCCATACTATCCTCAACAATAGGTTAGCTGTACACTGTACTATAAAACTCAGCTATACCAGTCCAGGAAAAGGTCACAGAGCTGAAACCAGGTATCTGCAGTTCTTGCTATCATGATCTATCATTTTTCTACTGACAGGTTTGAATCCAACAGAACTCCCAAAATGCAACAAGTTCCTTCATCTATGACAAGCCATCTGCCTGATTTCTCAATTTGAGAATAATTTAATAACCAGCAGCATAGCCACTCTTGATTTCGATGGAACAAAGATATAAAACCTAGTTCTGAGAAGCCCAGAACTCTGGATAACAACTCCCCACAGCTTCATAGCCCAGATACATAGTGGTCCTGTAGGTAATAATGAAATATATGAATGAATGAATGAATGAATGAATGAATGAATGAATGAATATATATATGAAAATATATTAAATATATTTTCTAGCCCACAGAGCTGCTCTGTCTCAGTATCATCAATCATTGCCAAATGCCATTGAATGATGAAGAAAAATAAGATGGGACATAATTAATGTGACAAAGTCTGTTTCAGTGCTCTATCCAAGCCTGAAAACAAGTTAAACTAGATCTAGATAACCAGCTTTCTCCAAGCGCATCTTTAACTGGTAACCACCCTCTCTATCGCTTTACTCAGAAAGGAGCATTTGCAATTCAGTGGTACTTTCACAAATCATAGATTCCAGGGACGGCATAATTTCTTTCATAATATGGCATTAACTACAGTGGTACCTCTACTTACGAACGCCCCTACTTACGAATTTTTCGAGATACGACCAGCTCCGGCCCCAAAAATTTACCTCTACTTACGAACTCGCCTCTACTTATGAACCGGATCCGCGGCCATTTTCCCTGCTGCCACGCGGTCGCGGCTTCCTGTGGGCGAGATCGCGGTAGCAAGGAGACGTTCGGTGAGGCTTGTGGTGTGTTTTGTGGCATTTGGAAGGTTTTTGTGGCGTTTGGAAGGTTTTTGAGGTTTAAAAATAAAATGCACATGTTTCAGAACTGTTTAGCCGTATTTACATTGAACCTTATGGGGGAAATTTACCTCGGGGTGCGACCAAATTCGGAGGGCGGATTAGCCGTATTTACATTGAACCTTATGGGGAAATTTGCCTCGTGGTGCGACCAAATTCGGAGGGTGGAACGGATTAACCGGATTTACATTGAACCTTATGGGAAACTTTACCTTGACTTGAGACCAACTCGAGTTGCAACCAGAGTCACGGAACGGATTAAGTTCGTAACTAGAGGTACCACTGTACTTCCTGGAATGTATAACAGTGGTTTCTGAAGAAAAGAAAATTAGAGCTGGAGGTAGATATGAAAGGGACAGGGCAGGGGGAAAAAGTTTTGAATGTATGAATAAATATTGTAACACTTGTTTAGTGCTCAAGTGGATAAGTTACCACAACAACCTGTGGAAGGAGAGCCATTTAACAATGACTGCAATACCTAATTCACATTTCCTATGTTCATTTCAAGGCTAAGATGCCCAAATGCTCACAGATCAACAACTTCCCATACAAACAAAAAAACAAGAAATTTAAAGAACATTTTTTTCTTAATCAGTTCAGAAGCAAACAAATATGAAATTAAAAATGTAAAATACCAATTGTTATGCAGTTTCAAAAAAAGATAACAAGGATGAGAGGCTGTTATGCTATGATGCTCATTGCAGAAGGCTTAGAAAGTTTATTCTGAGGCAATGTTAGAATGCCATGTTTTTCCAGTGACTATATCCTCAAAAGTAATCTCTTGATTTCTATAAAGGCCTATATGTAACATTACATCTTTTGGGGATCCCCTTTGAGTCAGCAGTATCAGAAATAAAGAAAATGTCTTTTTATGAGATAGATAAATAGCTGTGCCACCAGAATGATGAAAACAGCATTGTAGCATCATGCTGCAAGTTCTGGCCTTTGGGGCATGGGTGCATTGTTGCAACACACATAGGAGAAGGGAGGGGCTTGCATTGCAATACTACTGTTCTTGTCACTCTGATTCCCCTTTGTCCTTGTTTCCCTACACACTCCACTCAGTTGAACGCCACACATGGACAATAGATTTGAGCAATTTAAATTACAAGGTGGAACAATATTTTAAAGAATATAAAATATTGTCCATCTAAACTGCTGCTGGTTAGGAAAGCTTTAGAAAACGAAATTCTTATTAAAGAACATATGCTTACATCTAAAAATATTTTTTTTCATTAAAGGGTTTAAATAAAAAAGAAACATACCTAAATTATAACTTTCCTATGGACATTTGCACACCCTTTTTTAGAAGTGGTGTCTTTAATGTTTAGATCCACAAATGTGTCCCTTGGTGTGCACCAGAAAGCAGTGGGAAACTTAAAAATAGATCAAAAGCAAACCCCAGAAATTATAATTTTAATTCCCCAACTTTATGCAATTAACAAGAGATACTGAATGCAATGTTTTATAACAGTATCAAAATACAATAGTTAAGCCACAAGAATTCCATACACTTGTGGTATACAGCTAAGAGACACTAACATTTAAGAATATCCTTGACCAGATTACTAACTGAGATATACTTATTACTACAGAACACAGAAGTGAATTTCTTCTATGGAAGAACGCATGGAAGGCTACACCCAGGATATCATTCTAGGTCTTGTTAATATACTAAAATAGAACTGAAATGTATTCTAAACTGATTCAGTACTGTCTATCCACAAACATGCCTTATAGATTAGGATTACAGTTATAATATCAAACAAAAAAAATGAAATAATGAATAAAATATATCTTACAAGGTATAAGGATTGTCAGTATAAACCAAACAGCTCAAATGCATGAGTTTTATTTCACGCTAAAGAAATCTTTGCTGAGATAACAAGTCAAAGTGATTTGTGTAACTCACAAGAAGATAATAGATTAGTAGACTTTCCTGTGCAACCATATGTTCAATAGAACCCTGTGATTTTTATGGTCTTGATAACATTTCTCTTAACACCCCCCAAAATAGATTTGTATAGGTTTCCAACATCCTGTATCTTAATTTCTGGTATTAATAGTAGAGAACAATGCAAGTCATTTTATTTCCACCAGCTACTAGACTGAGAAAACAAAAAATGATTAAGGTTCAGTGAAAATGTACAGATTTGTCAGACCATCTTGAAAATATGAAAAGACATACAGTAGTATCATTTTCTACTTCGTGGCTTTTAGGTGAATATTGAATCATTAAAAGTAATTAAACTAAGAATTTTAAAAAGTACAAACTGCTTCTTTCTCCTTTTTTAATAATTTGATAATGCTGTTCAGAAAAGGCTGCTAAGAAATTGTGAACTTGTAGGATGAAAACTAAACTACTGTCATGATATAAAAGAGTTACAAAACAAATTGGGAATTAATGGTCCATATACGACATGGAAAAAAATTCAAGGGGGTTGCCCAAATGTTCCATAGTAAGACAAGTCTTGCTTAATGTAATTATTAATGATCTGAAAAGGGTATGGCCAATGAGGTGGCAAAGGCAGCAGATGACATGAAACCATTTAGGTTATTTGGATCTACAAAAGACGCTTTACAGAAGCACAAGGAAAGAACAGGCAGCAGAGTGACAGACAGAAATGTAAAATCAAGGCTATTCTTCATCAATTCACTTCTTGTACACTATTTTATGTGGCAAATTTTTTCCACTACATATTATATGGAGAAGTCAAGGAAATTGAATTTATTGCCTTTGTTTTTCCACAAGTCTCCCAGCACTAAAACAAAGGATGCAAGTCTTAAACCGACTAACGTAGCCACAGATAGAAAAATGCCAGTGAATACAATAGGAACACAATTCTGAAGTTAAATCCTCTGTTTGGTATTCTATCTCTGTTTCCTCAAAAACATGTTTTTAGGGGGTGAAATCATAATGCTCTTTTCTTTCAAGCAATAACACTAAATCAAAATAAGGACGAGACTATATAGCATATTGCTTTCTTTCATACAATCCTAAACAAAGGAAATAAAAAAAAATGTTTTTAAATTATACATACAAACTGGCCTTTACATTTTTAATCCTGAAACTAAAACCCATACATATATACAACGGCATTTCTTTCATTCATGGTATTTTTAATTTATACAGCAAGCTATTACAGATCAGGAAATCAATGCAACTGTTTCTGAATAAATACATACACAAATCTCAAACAAAATATTATTTCTTGCTTTGATGTTGGTTGAGAATTTTTAATCACTTTAATTTCTGAATTTCAGTTATAACACAAGTTGAAAGAAAGTATTGTTCGGTATGTGCATTATACATTGGGCTGAAGAAATACCTTTTTAAAACATTACAGCTGAACCATTCAAGTTCAGTTGATCTATTTGGCTTTAGTGTAACTTATCCACAGTAAAGAATCAATTAGTAATGTATTATGAAGTGAGCAAGGCACTGAATTTGAATATTTTAGTCAAAAGGATTAGCTTTTATTAATGTCATAAAGCCAATGTAAAAAAAAATATTTTTGAATCATAGTCCAAATTCCTTCCCATAAATACGAAAACTACTGTCGGTCTATATATAGTAATCTATTTTACTGAAGCCTATTTATGCTTTTTCCCATCTATGTACTGCCGTCCTTTTTTCTAAAACAAGCTTGTTTGTTTTCTTAAGCCTTTCTTAATTGAACTTATATGGCAAATATTTTGTCTTTGCTGCTCTCCTCTCAAACTGCTCCATTTTGTCATTAAAGTATGGGACCACACATCAAACTTAATCTTTCAAATGAGTTTTTAGGAGTGTTAAGGATTAGGGTTGTGTAACTCCTTTGATTCAACCTCCAAAAGGTCTTTTAGTACATACAGAGTACAAATGTAGCACCTGCTTATAACTCCTTAAAGTAGCAGTGATTTTCCCCCAGGACTGCCCACATGCCCTCCATAGTTTTAGTGAGATTTCAGCAAAGGAAACAGCTGCTTTAAGGTGTTGCAGACAGGTGCTACCTTTACGCTCTCACATGCACTGAAAAACGTTTTGGAGACTGAATCCCAAGGATTGCCCAGCCCTAAGAAATACGACAAACATTTTACCTATTTCTTGTTTATAACACAGTGATAGAAAATATTAGCTGCTCTAATATTTTAACTGAGACAATTAGTTTTCTTTGTTAATAATGAGGAATTTACTTTACAGTATTATTATATCATTATATAATCAGAGAGTCATACTGTAGATTATACAGTAAAAATGTTAAGAATAACAACAAAATAATTATTTAAATATATTCAACACAGGAGACAATCAGGGAAGCTGCTGGGCAGCGGGAGTGTAAGAAATCTATTAAAGACAGACATTTCTAAAAGACTAAATGAAGTCTTTGCTTCTGTCTTTACTGCTAAGGATACAGGACAGATAAGATCCATTCAAGGACTCTTAATGAACTCAAATGTGAACTATTAACAAAAAGATGAAAGCTCTTTTTAAGATTGACGATAGTTCAGTTCTCCAGAACAAATTGCCAATGTGGCTCTAATTATTAGAATGGGATCTAAATCAATACGTATGAAATATTAAGCTAGTAAGCTTAATGTCTGTTCTTGGAAAATGGTAAAAAGTATTAAAAAAAATAATGAAATATGTAGAATAACCCTTCTGAAAAGGAGCCAGCATGGCTTCTACAAGGTATGTCTTGTCTTGTCTCACACAACCTTTAGACTTGTGCTGAATGTCAATATGTGACCAAGCAGTCTTTGACAAAGTATCTCACCAAATGCTCCTGAGCAGTCTCAGGAGCTGTGGAATAAGAGAACAGATGCTTTCATGTATTGATAACTAGTTAAGAATTAAAAATGAGATAAGAGATAGATGGACCATTATCACATCAGAGAGATGTTCAGAATGGTGTTTTCTAAACTGTTGTTGGGATTTGCTCATAAATTATCTAGAATTAGGGGATGAGCAGGAAAATTACCAAATTTGGTGATGATAACTAACTCTTCAGGACAGTAATATCAAAAAGATCTCTCCAAATTGTTTCAGTTCTGTTTAAGAAAAAACTGAGATATGCACACTGGCACACATATTCCCAACTTCTCATATACTTTTGAAGCTTTCAGTGATTAATTAGTGGAGTCATAGTGGAGAGCAAAATGAAAATGTCAACCCAGGGTCTGGCTGTAATAGGAGGAGAAGGAGAAGGAGAAGGAGAAGGAGAAGGAGAAGGAGAAGGAGAAGGAGAAGGAGAAGGAGAAGGAGAAGGAGAAGGAGAAGGAGAAAAAGCAAATCTCATGCTTGGAATAATTAAGAAGGGAACTGATAATAAAACAATCAATATAATGCCTTTACTTAAAACTACAATGATTTTGCACATGAGTTAGTATGTACAGTTCTGGTCACAGCACCTCAAAATGGAAAAAATACAGAAAAGAGCAACCAAATGTTTAGAACAGCTTTTATCTGACAAATGACTACAGAAAATTTGGCCTTTTAGCCTGGAGCAAAGGTGGTTAAGGGGAGATAAGAGAGGTATATAAAATCCTGCACGTTATGGAAAATGAGACTAGGAACAAGTGTCCCCTCCATGGAATATCCATTGAAACAAAATGTGAGAGAATCAGAAATGATAAAAGGAAATACATATTTATACAACCAGTAGATGTGGAATTCACAGAAAGTGATCATCACAGGTTGGAATGGCTACTAATTTAGACTGTTTTAAAAGGAACTGAACAAATTTATCTACAGATTAATTCCACTCTTGGCATCTGTTCACTACATCCAGAATCACTGCAGTATCTATCAAATGTTTTTCTATTCTTCAAACTTCCCCATGCAGATTCTTATTCATCATGCCTTCTCAGAGTTGGAAACAGACTTTTAGGTCACAACTCAATAAAAGCTAATATTAAGCACTCACTGTCCTTAACTATACTGGTATACCAAAAGCATAATTGTTTGGACAAGATAAAGAGAGTTAAATTTTAAAGACTACCTAATATAATCTATCTTTAATATCTAAGTAACCATTTAGATATATAAATGATGTGTTAAACATTAAGGCAGAAAAAAAAACCCTAATCTTTTGTTTCATCATTTTTTGTAAGTTTGAATAATTGTGTTTAAAATATTGAATTTTGAATATATGGAATATATCATTCATGGCATGAAACTGTTTGCCTTATGACGAATTCTGAGCAGTGATTAGTACTGGGTCAAAGAATAGAAACTCTAAATAGGTAAGTGCTCTCATATAAGATTACCGACGATTGATAAGAGGGAAGAACAAAGCATAATTTTAGATACTTTTTCCATCTTTTGTTATTGTTTCAATACCACAAGTTTAGACACTGACATGTACACATCAGTACAGTTTCTTTCAATATCTTTTATCTCAAAAGCTAAAGACTATTGTAATGTTTTTGCTTCATAAAGAGAAAAGCACTTGCAGTTTTCACTTGGGATTATATTAGATAGTGCTTCATATCTGGAAACTATATTACAGCAGGGTTAACTCAATTACTTTGGACACCAATAGGGTCATTTCCATGACATGTTTGTTTTTGATACCCCACTAAGAACTTTACCTTTCATGTAAACGTACCCCTGTTCTGGGGATGAGAAGGTCAAACAAACACTATTTCACTGTGATATGCATGCCCCAAGACACAACCTTAAAAAAAATAATGATAATGTATGACTTCCAGCTCTGATATATTAAGAAAAAAGGTTGTGTTGCTTATGTTAATCTAGAAAAGCATCAGTAATTACAAATACCAAATATGTAACATTTTGCACTTTAAGAATGATTTTATTCTGTCCTCCTGATACATAAAATCAAAGGGTGTATGTGTGCACACACACACACAGAAACTTCATGATAACTGCCGTTTTTATGCACCCATGCAGCTTTAGCCTATTTTTTACATTTTGGTCATATCTTCTGGCTTGGATAGAATTGTTAAGATGTAGTGTTAGGGATTCCCACAGAAATAACATAGCTATACATATGTTAGGCAAATAATTTAATTATGGATGTAGCAGTGAATGTACACCTTGTTCTCTACAGTCAACTCATCAGAATAGCACTCTTGCATATTTTATCACTCATTACTCACTTTCCAGTCTGATAATTTGATATACAAACTGTGGCATTTACTCAGTAGCTGCCCATACATTATAAAAGATGTCCAACTTCTTAACATGTACTATAAAGTTTCTCAGATAAAACATGTTTTGTGAAAATGAGAAGCCTTGTAGAAATGAAACTAAAGGTCACTGAGGAACTTTGGACCAGTTATTCTCTCGCAGCCCCATTTACATCACAGAGTTGTTATTGGAGAAAAATGGAGGAACGTCCATTATGTATAATGCCTTGATTTCTTGGTGGAAATTGGGTATATATTATAATGAGCAAATAATAAATGAACAGATTGCACAACATATTGCAATGTTCTGAGTGTAAGGAAAATTTTTAATGTAATATCCCAATATTTATTTCTCATTAAGAGAAAGACATATAAAGTACTTCTACATAAAATTTCAAATCATGTTTCCACAAAGACTGGCTACAGTTTTACTTAAATAGTATATATATATATTTCTATCTTTCTAAGGCACTGAAAATAACAATTAAAAGACTATGTTGGAGGATGATATCCCCTCAGTTCAGTATATGCTTTTAAAAAAAAAAGCTTTGTAAATGGTATTATAAAACAGTATGCTTATATTATTTACGTATTACTTCTATATTTTCTAATTTAAAAGAAAAATAACTCTTTAAAATGATTATAAAGAGTTATTTTTTTACTACTTTCTCACTACTTCATTTAAAACATCTATTGTTGTGGGAAAAAAGGAGGCAGGAGTAATAGGAGTGATTGCTGCCCTGAGTTATATATAAAGCAGGATAGAAATATAATAATAATAATAATAATAATAATAATAATAATACCACCGCCTATGTATTTCAATATAGTAGTGAATTGTAGTTCTTAGCACTATACATATGAAGCACTATACATATGAAAAACAGTTCTTAGCACCATACATATGAAGATAATAGCATAATTCAAATGTCTTGATGCATATGTATAGTCAGTGGGATTAAATTTCAGACTAAAATGATCACAAATCTTAAACCCCTGTTAAAATGTGAAATACATTCCAGTAACAAATACATTTAAACAACAAGCAAAGAATAACTTTCATCTAAACAAATGACTACAAAAATGTTAAAAAGCATGCTTTGATGCTTGAATGTACTCAAACATTCAAATTTCCTTTTGCAGGAAATTTTTATCCAAATAAGCACTACATAATATTCCAAACTCTTTTACTGTCAATGGGACTATGACAGTTCAATAAGTGGAGTTGCAGAAATCTATGATATTTGATTTTAAAATTTAAATTTACTACAAGGCTATTGAAATGGAAATAATGAGGCTCTGTTAATTCTACATTGATCAAGTACTACTATTGCATGCTAAACAAAATAAAGCAAACAAACATAGGATGTACTTTGAATGGCTTTTCCTTGTTATTTCTTACATACTTTTCCAAATCCAATTTTTAAATTCTTAACACTGATACTTTCATCCATAATAAGAATAATGAGAAAATTGCAAGCAATGTTCACTGGAGGTATACTCGTCTTGTCACCTAAATCCCAGTTCTATCATTCATAAGCAAGGTGGCACAATAAATGAAACAATATCTTTGACTAATTTAAAATACAAATATGCAAACAGCATTAGGGAAGCCAGACAGACTATTCTGCTTCATTGATGACAGATGCAGAGCAAGGCTTGTGCAATTAAGCCTTCTACTTTGAACCAGACTTGAAGAGCTAGAATCTTCCCTTCCAAAGGCAAAGGAATATTAGCCGTTCAGCTGAATGGCAGGTGCTATATGGTATTTACATTTCCTGCTGAAGATGCTAGCTAGCAGACCCAACCAGTTGACCATGAAAATTCTTAGCCCTAAGTGACCCAAAGACTGACTATAAATCCATCCCATAAAACACAGTCAATGCTCCATTTGTTCTTCTAGCTGTTCAGTATGTGATGTTAAACATTTTACTATAATCTAGTTACATTGGGATCTTTTAAAGGCTGGTAGCAGTAATTTGTTGACGAAACAAAGGATTACAGTAAACTTTTGTTTAAAATAAACACATTACAGCGTCAGCATCACCCAAGGGAATGCCACTTAAGGAGAGGATTATGCAATTATATTGCATTTTAACAAGAGGAATGAATCAAAGACATAAAAACAGATGGGGAAAAAGGTACTAAATTAATTCCTGTGCAAAAAGTTAAGGTTACAAAACAATGCAGCTTGCCAATAACAATGTTGGACCTTTTTATTCACTACATTTGCCTTAAATTGGAAAATATTCAGACTACTACAACTGCAAATCATGGTAGCCAGACTAAAGTCTGCCAATGGACTTTATAGAATCAGCTTTGTATTGACTATCCTGGCTTCCAGTTTGTTTTTCAGCCCAATTCAAGGTCCAGGTTTTGACTAATAAAGCCCTGAACATCTTAAAGCCCAGCTTCCAGAAAAACAACCTTTTTCTATGATCATCTTCAGAAACACTTTTACAGTGGCACCTGTAAGGGATGCAGGGGATCAATATAATCCATAGTTATCTGTATTACTTTACAACATTTCAATAAATGCCTAATTATTACCTCATTTACCTCATTTGTGTCCATGTGTCAGCCTTACCAGGAAGACCAGACAGGAAACACGACTAGATGAGCCAATTCTACTTTACTGTAAGGCTACATTAACAGAATCTTGCAAGTCTGAAAGTACAATTCTCTCCCCATCTCCTTACACCCTGAGAAATTAGGGAGGGTCTCTTCTGAGCCTGTTGCCCTCTCAATTTTGCAGCTGTGGGCTATGCTGTCTCTTATCTGACCGTTCCCTAGGCAGCATCTCTTCGCCCTGTCTCCCAAGGTCTTTTCCACATACCATTACATCATGTATATCATTTGCATAATTATACAATTCTAATTAATTACTTGCATAATTACATTTAAATGAATCATCTGGATTCCCTCAGATAAAATGGACTTTGTCCATTATTTTCAGCTGATGTCAGCTGAACCAATATTTTTCATCTTGTATCCAAAGTCCACAAAATCAGTTGAATCAAGGTTTTACTGTTTATGTCTAATCAAGAAAGACAAGGCCAGAGGGTAGACAATGCAGGATCCTTTCTTCAGAATTACATGTATGGAATTGGAAGTTGGACAGATTTCAATATTGTTTTGGAATAATTCAAGTAAATGTCTGTTTTTAATTTTCTTCTTTTTTATGATTTTGATACATTCCTCCAATTTTTAGTTTCATTTTGAAACTTCTGATAAGCAAATGTTCAGAGAAGTTGCCCCTCGATGCAAACTTGGCTTATCAGTAAGGTCCTATGTGATGATAATTACAGATTTATTGGAAGGACACTATATTTCAGGGATATCTGAAACTGCAGAGGATAAGGTATAACTGGTGGGGAAGAGACAACCTAGTGAAAGATAGAGAAGAGTGAGTTTCCGGATAACATGGTCCAGGAAGGTTGAAGGCAAAACTTACTTCCCTTTGGACTTGGGAGGATTAAAAGGCAGAGAAAGATTTAATAAATTTGGAAGTAGGTATAGTGAAAACTGACTTCTGTGATGAATAAGTTCTCCCTAGGCTAAGATTGATACTGTGATATATTTGACTATTACTATGGAGATGCTAAATTAACTTGGAGAAGTCTTACCAACTAGGGAGCTTATCCCAGTGATTTATACATACTTTTAACAAATAATAAATAAATAGGTTTACTGATATGTTATATTTTTCACAGGACCCAAACATTCCTGCTATGCTCAAAAAGCCATTTCACATTTGTCAAAATCATTTTACACTCATAAATCGCCATTAAATTCTATGCTGGCCTATTGGTATTATCATTTAAATTGCCTCCATTAAAAATTAGAAGTCTTAATTCATAGCTTCTCATTAAAATCACAAATCTACATTTTTTTCATTCCCCAAATATTCTAAATTCACAAATTAAGACTAATGATGCTCATAATTGATTAGCATTTTTAAAAAAATGATGAGAACCAGAGATTATATATTTGGCCTGTTGAAAGGTTTCTTACTGCTTCTGTGCAGGTGGATGGTACCATATGCCACGTGGAAGTTCATCAGTCTGCAGTACAGACAAGGCCTTTAATAAATTCCATTCACTTCCTTGGCAAGCAAGCAGTTGCTTGTGTTAGGGTGGATGGGAAGGCATATGGCTTCCAAACCACAGTATAACCTTTGCTATATATACAAGTGTATACTTTCTCATAAATAACCAATACTTATTTAGCTTGATCTTGATTATAGTTTTGGAATGCTATTACTTCTGCCTTAGGCAAATGAGAAGCAAGTATTTTTCAAGGACAATTCTAGCTGAAATTCTTTCTAAAGGATCAAAGCAAAACATGCTTAGAAGCAATGAATGCAGCTTTGTTTCCTCAATCATCAATAGCAACAGACATAAAGATAGTGTGTTTCTGAATACTTATGGAAAGATCATCAACACTTTCTGCCCTGAGTCTTCTGCCGTGGCCCACATGTTTTCTACTATAAAACATGAAAGAAAAGGTGTTGTTCTGGTCAAATAAAAATAAAGTTTACTAGCTTGCGTCTAATGTTTAAGCAGGCCAAACCCTGCCAAAGACATTAAAACAACATCTGCAAGACAGATTTTCATTAAATTGATCAGTTTAAAGCTAAGCTCTTAGGCAGATGATGCCTTAGAGCTAACCTTTCACCTTGAATTAGAATTAGGTCACCCAACTTTTCTAGTGTTTGAAAAATTAAAGTTAAGGGTAAAACTAATGCTAATATTAATAGTATTATGAATCAATTATTGCCTATTAAAAAAGCAAAATAATTTTCATACTGCTCTTGCCTCTCCTAACTGCTTTTCTGAAGTGCCAGTAAATATGTAAATGACTGTGTAAAACCAAATAGTAAAGAAATATTCAATAACGCTTATTCTTGCTATTAAAGAACAAAAAATTAGCAAACCGGATTTTTTCATTTATTCTTCTGATTGCAGTATATTTATACCATAATCAGTGTATTATAGAAGTCTCATTCACTGCAATGGCACCTTCTTCAAAGTAGATGTTCTTTATTTATATCTTTGCAAAACCAGTATTGGTTTGTCATACTAGGCAACAAATTATAAAAATTACTTTTTTTAATTCAGTAGACAGGAATGTTTTAATATTTGATTAGCTTCCATTTCTTACATAAGGTCTTATCCACACTCAAGCAATTCTGAGGCTGCTGTTTGTTTCCTCAAAGCAGTTATTTATTTAGAAAACGTATACAGCCACACATCTAAAGAACATAGCTCTGGATGGCA
This sequence comes from Python bivittatus, assembly GCF_059951505.1. Lineage (NCBI taxonomy): Eukaryota > Metazoa > Chordata > Lepidosauria > Squamata > Pythonidae > Python > Python bivittatus. The sequence goes on from NW_028277086.1 coordinate 30,226,943, forward strand.
AACAATATATACAAAAACCAATATAAAATCCCTAACCCATTAAAATACAGACAGTCCCCTACTTGCGAACTTTCGTGTTGAGAACTTTTACCAATACGAAAAAGATGGACCCAGCAGTCAGAACTGGAAGGCGGAACTAGAAGGCGGGAGAAGGTGGGAGAAAGCGGGAAAGGGTTAGCTTGTAGTACGCCACAAACCAACTTTTTCCTGCCTTCCGTTTTGCACTGGAGGTTTGTATTAGAGTTGGAATTCCCAGAAAGGGTTAGTGTGATGGAATGGTTTGATGAAGGCCACGCTCAGGGAGATAAGCATTTCCTTACCCCCCAGCAGGAGCGTGGAAAGGTTAAGAAGATGAGACTGGCACCACCTTAGGAATCCACGGTGTTTTGGCTTGCTGGCTTGGGAAGTTTAGATTCAGTCTGGAGAGGTTCTGTCTTGGAGGTGGAAGCTAATAAATGCAACAGAACTGTATCTGTACTGTCTTGTGGAGTTCCTTGGGCTGAACCTACAGTTAGTTTACCCAACACACTCCATCACCAGGTGAGGCAGGAGAGGGGGCAGAGGTTCCTGTCTCACCCAGCAATAGAGTGCACCGCACCCCACTGGCTTGTCCCTTAGTCCAGGGAGCCACCACTGCCTTTCCTGCGTCGCCCAGCCAGCAACAGAGCACACTGTGTAAACTAACCCTTTCTGGGAACTCCAACCCCAATGCAAACCTCCAGCCTCTTCGAAGGCAGGAAAGGGTTAGTTTGCAGCCTGCCTCTGCCCCCTCTCCCCTCTCCCCCACTACCACCCCCTCTCCTGCCTCATCAGGCAATGCATTGGCAGCAGAAGATAGGGCTCCTCTGACCACAGCACTGCCCTGCCTCCTGCCTCCTTTTTTTTTTTTTTTACTTTTTACTTGGTTGGACTTATAAACAAAACGGACTTACAAACAGCCTCTTGGAACATAACCTGTTTGTAAGTAGAGGACTGTCTGTAGTATAGTATAGTACCAAAACCAAACAAATAACAAACATACCACAAAACAGTTCCATAAAACGCACAAATATATTGGTTCCCCTAGCATCCTGGCCCTAACACTTGGGGAAAAAACGGCCTTCTGGAAGGTCAAGAGGGTTGGGGCCATCCAAATCTCAGGGGGGAGGGAAGGTGCTGCAACAGAGAAGACATGCCTCCATGGATCGACAAGTTTAAGAAAGGGGACCAGTGGAGTGTGCCTACCCTGTCAGATCTGGTGAAACAGGCATAACCTCATTCCATAATACCCATTTAATAGCAGTACAGTTGTGAAGATTCCAATTATTTTCCTTCAAGAAAAATGCATTTTCTCATTGCTATATTTTGAGACTGACAAAAATAAGTGCTTCTCCCCAAGTACTAGCTAGACAACAGAATTCCTTTTCTCTGCCAGTCCATTTCATTATCAGGCCTATTTCCCTGAAACTACGGATTAAGGAATCTAATTTTTACATAAACCAAAGGAGAAGAAAGACTGAAGAATTTAGTTAAGAAATTGGAAAAACTATCACAAAAATAGCATTCTCTTCTGTTGATTTCAGAGATTAGAAGTGGGTTAGAAGTCAGCCATGATTTTATGGCTGTAATTTGGAACCTCTAGAATTAATTGATCAACTCCTAGGGTATTGTAACTATTAATCTATGCCTGTATGATTTTTTGTATTTAGCATTTATTTATTTTAGAGGAGAAAGGCAAGACCCTTTCAAGCAACAAAAATAATCTTCCCTCAAAAATCACACTGGTATCACTCTTGTGTCTCTAATGGACTTTATTTTATTTTTGGTTTTAAAAATTGTATAAATCCCCTTCCAGAGTTTACTCCAGGAATTAAACAGAAAGCAGAACACTTCTCTGCCACAAAAGGAAAACATGTTGTCCATACCATCTCAGTGCTTTGATAGGTAATACTGTAAAATTATCAGAGCTCTGAATAAAAACGTCTTCTATTTTTTGAATAAACTCTTAGTATGGGTATTAAATCCATATAAAACCAAAATGCAGCATCCACATATGAAAGGTTTAGGACTTCCATGGTTTGCAGACACAAAATAGAAAACGTTGGGTCAACCAACCTAACGTAATTCAAAAGTGGCCACAGTTATATGTTGTTTTAAATCCCACTAGCTCTGTGTATATTCTGGAGTTTTGGGAGGGAGGGGGGCATATTTGGTTTTATAAAAAATTACTTAACAAGAAAAATAGATTTGCATTGTAAGATTCAGGGCTAAAAAGTGGCCTCTTTAGAATCACTACAGCATTATGAAATTTTCAGAAATCTGGAGACTTTCTTGCTTGGGCTTCTAAACAGTAGCCTACTATCACCAACCCTAGCTATTCAGCTATGCCAGTACAATGTCACAGCTAAACTAAACATGATGGAGCAGTCATACATGTGCTCGTTTTGTTTTTATTATACAAACATGTTTATCTCATACTTCTAGTGCACAGCCACAATGAGAGGTCTAATTTGTATTTAACCATACAAGAGAGGTAAGGAAAACAGACCCCCAACCACACCTTGATGTATTCTACTACTCTATAGCAGTGTTTAACACTGGGAGTGTTAAAATTGCTTTACATTTTATTTAGATAATGTATATCACTTCCCATCTCATAACAGTGATTCTGTACATGGCCAATTCAGTATCCTAAACTGTATAAACCTTTTAAATAAAACCTACAGATAAATTTGGTTAAAAAACTCTTTAACATAAGGGGGTGCAACAGATACTGCAGAGTAGATACATGAAAAAAAAAATGGAATAGGCCTGCTCTCCATATTACAGAAAAATTCATTTAATTTGATCTTAATAGGTTAAGAAAACAGGAGGCACGAATATTAGGTATGTTCGCCACCTTGAGTTATATATAAAAAAAAGTGGTATAAAGAGAAGGAGAAAGAGAAACAGACTATATAAGCTGTGCTATTTTTTTCTTGCACAGCGCCTACTTGTAATTAGCAAAAATATTGTTAATTGCTAATTATTGATTCTTGACAAATATCACACATTTCTATAAATCTAGCTTACAGAATATTTCTTCTTTCTCTTTAAGCCTTTTGATTGCAATCTTTCAAAAGTCAATTCTCTCTCACATTTTAAAACAAAGCAAGATGTGCGATATAGAACCTAATCAAGTGACAGCTTGATATTACTGTAATTATATGGCTTTAATACAAATATTCTGATTCCACTGTAATTTAAGTGCTTACTTTCTAAGAGCTGTCTTCATATTCTCTCAGTACTTCAAGTAAAATACTTAAATTGGGAATTGCAACAAAACAATTGCCCTTGACCAAAAAAAAAAAAAATGTGATACTTTTGTTTAATTTCTTACATGTTTTTATTGCTAACATTTATCTTTGCTAAACCATGTTTTAAAGGAGTAAGGACAACTACTTCAATATCCTGCAAGATTCACCCTGGTAAGTTTATTACATATAAATTAATATTACTTCTAAGAATTATGGATATGGGAGAAAATTCACAGTAGCATATACAGAGGTATCTACTTTCTTGATAAGCACCACATTATACAATTACTTAGGAAGATCTCTAAACTCATATTGAAAAGTAAAATGGTGTCAGGCACTCATGACAACTATATGTCTGTAAACCTGTCTTTTGATTACCAGATGTCTAGAAAGTTTTTATGAAATCACCCTCCCTAAAGTGTTTGAAGACCGGCAGAAAGCTAGAGCTCTATTCCACTTGGAGCTGAAGACCGTAACACTGAGTAATACTTTTAACAGTCTACCTCCAAGGAGATGAATTTCATATTATGTAATTCGAGCAGGTCAAGCATAAGAAGGCTGAATTGGGCTACTAAGCAAAAGGCTGAAAAGGCTGAAGGCCAAATATTTTCAGAAAATTGTCCTACACAGAGGGGAAAGAGAAAGGAGAGGAAAAGGGAAAAACAACTTATTCTTTATCTAATTCAAAATACAACATATATACTTATTATTTTGGACTTTAAAAACCAGCTTTCAACTATCTGTCTAACTTCCAATAATTTATACACAGTTAACTTTTTTTTACTAGCCTTTGTTGGAAAAAAGTTACCTACAGAACTATTTACCTATTTTATTTTTACTTTATAGATGTATGCAATTTTACAGTTGGATTTGAGAAGAAGCATACATTATTTTTCAACAGCTGCTTTAGTCAATAAATATCAGTATTAGTATTACTCAGTAATACTTTCCAAAGTAGACCTTTCAGTATGTTAAACTTACTTTACATTGTATTCAGATAATGTATATGGCTACTCATCACACAACAGTGATTCTGTTCATGGCCAATGCTGTATCCTAAACAGTATAAACCTTTTAAATAAAACTTACAGATAAAGAAATTAAAAAAAACACCAGAGCAATTACAAATCTGGAATGCAGAAATGAATGTGCACAACCCTATGAAGCAATCCAGTAAAACACTACTAAAAACATTATCCAACAATTAGAATTTGGAAGCATCATGGCATATTAGGTTGTAATGGTACTCATCACCTTGTCATATTCAAAGCATTTTTCTTCCAAGATTCAAATCAATACATTTACCTATCTGCTGACACTTATTTGTACATCACATCTTTTCATGTTTTGGTAAGGCTTAGAAAAAGAAGTAAGCAAAAAGACAATAGACCATGCTGGTAAATCTCATAGTAAAAACATGGTTCAGATGTGTATGTTTTCAATAAATATTGAAGTCTTAGGCTTTGGCTGAGATGATTTATGATTTATCAGTAGCATGAAGCTGTATATTTTTTTTACATGCGGTAGTGAACAACTGTCACTTCAAATATGTGAAAGCCTTTGTAGTTAAGAATTGGCTAACAAAAGTAATTATAAGGTACATGATACTTTTAGTTTAACAATTTCACCTAAATCCTATGCACACATATTTAGGAATAAAACTCAGGTAACTCAATAGGATTTACTTCTGAATATGCATGCAAAGGATTGTGCTGATAATGAAAATGTAAAGATTGATTGATTAAATAAATAAATAAATGGACAATTAAAGAGTTAAATAACATGTTTAAGGTGCCATTTTTGAGGTGGCAGTCTATTTTTTGTTACTTTCTTATGTTCAATAAACCTTTAATTTGCAGATCAATCAACATTTCCTTTTTCTGTCATTTTGAAAATTAACTGCCAGCTGAAATTACTGGTGGGTGCTTACCTTGTAAAGTTTCAAGGCTGTCTCATGCCTGTGATTGGTGGTGTGTAAGCGCAATTTATCCACACTGTTGGTGTAGTAGTCACAGGCATTACATTTTAGGTGAACGGGGTTGCCAATGGCAATGCACTTCAGCCTCCACTCATTCGTTTTTCCTCCTTCCTTAATATGTGCCACCAGTTGATATTTCTGCATGTGTTTGTCAGTCTTGCAGTGGAGCTGGAAGTTGGCTTTGAGCTGTGTGTTGTAGTTACACAGCTTGCATTGGTATATGTCTCCAATGACAGCCCTCCACTCCTCTTCAGGGAGAGAACGTTCACTGCTCACATGCACACTTAGGGCCTCCAAGCTGTCAG